>NW_011350556.1:0-76168 GCF_000735185.1 Notothenia coriiceps
GTAACGTTTATATAGGGGAACTACACTGTTAGCAGTAACTTGGTATGCATGTATTTCATGTTAGCTTAGCTTCTTAGCCTGAGCTAGCTCTGTTTACTTCCAGTTCGGAGGCAGCAGGTCCCGCCTCGGCTCCGCCTCTTTGCCCTTATTTGGAGCAGGCGGGATTAGACTCTGACGTCGCTTTCAAGCCGTTAGTGGCCGACTCCGCCTACTAAGGGCTTCTCGGCAACTCTGCAGAATCCTATGGGTGACGTCACGGACACTACGTCCATTTATATATACAGTCTATGGTATTTACCAGGGAAGGGGTGAGGTAATCAGGTAAACGGAGTGATACGAAGCGAGACGAAAAGAGACGAAGAGGGACGGCGGGAACCGAAGAGAGACGGCAGGAAATGGAGAGAGACGAAGATATACATATTATTGTACATAATGTGTATATAATAACATAATGATTAATTTCAGATGATAATACTTTTCAGGGTTAGGTCCGGTCTGACAGCGCTTAGCTCTCTGCTGCAGAGAAGATCACTGCTCTAAACAAAGTCAAAAATCCTACATCCAAACGGAATAAACATAATAAATTATTATTAATAGGTTAAGTCTTGTTAATTGTTTTTCACTTTTATTAAATGTTTGATATTCCCGGTGGAAATGGTGGACTATCGGACAGCACACATAAATATATTGTCACTCACACATTCATGCATTTTGTTCTCATGTTGATATATTTTAATGCTCATATTTATACATTTTGCTCTCATGCAGATTCATTCAATGTTTACATTTAATATTAAACATGCATGTCTGAAGACAATATATGTATGCAAGAGAAGAATGGCTTATTATATTTACAGCTCTTAATAACATTCATTTTCTGGACTCAATGTGTGTCTTGGCTGAGGGGGAGGGCTGTGGAATGCGACCATCCCCCTTGGGGGAATTCCTCCACACATTCCGATGGCCAATTCGTTTTAAACAAAGAGTTCACATCAACATGGGGGGTGGGGGGCTGGTGAACGGTCTGGTCATTTGTTTGCTCCACAATGTTTATCATCAGGAAATTAATATCTATATATTTTATACTATACTTGCACTGCTTACCGTTTTCATACTTTATATATCTTAGCATATTCATACACACTGTTCATACTGCTCACAGGCTGCTGTGTATATCTAGTGTATTCATACCCCTCACTGTTTGTTCATCATTCAATTCATTCTATCTTTTATTCTGTAGATTGTGTTCATTACTTTTCACTTTACTACTTGTTGCACTCCTGGTTAGAAGCTAACTGCATTTCGTTGTCTCAGTATCTGTAATATGTGCAATAACAATAAAGTTGAATCTAATCTTGAGCAGGAACAAATGTATTTACTTAGTACATATCTGACATTAACGATTAAACACATGTGTGCATTCTAATTATGCAAACCGAGTCAAGCCGACTCCGGAGGTGGCGTCATGCACCTTAAAGTTGTTTGCAATCCGCCAAACCTCCCCCGGCTGCGATCGGCTATTCTCGTCTACTTTCGAGGCGAGCCGCATCGTGTGTCAAACAAGTACACACGAGACAGTTCCGTGTTAGCTCCAACCGCTGGAGAAGCTGCAGTACATATGCAGGATTCTGTACGTGCGCCTAGTAACATTCCTCCACAAAAGCAGCCAAGAAGCATGGGATTGTCATGGTTTAGTAATCCAAAGTATAACTTCTGTAAGTATTCTCCAGATTGAGGAATCAGAGGGACTACCGAGCAGAGTTTTTCGCCAGTCAACGTTTATTAAAGTTTAAATCTTTCCGGACAAAATTATAAAAGTGGTCTTCTTTGTTATTTATTGAGCTTTAACACAAATGAATAACGACTCTATATAATATAATAAAAACACACAGAGCCTCTCTTTTTCCTCCCTCTCTTCGGACAGCGTCAGTGTCTGTCTCATGCAGCAGCTGTAATGAGTGACCCGGCCGAAAGTAAAAATAAACATATTTATAACCTAAGTTAGGTATTTGAGAGGTAATTAAAATAGCTAAGGGCGATGATCTGACTTGAAGTTGTGTTTTGCTCCGTTCACCGCTGCCATCACAGCGGGAGGAGGTGGCCAGAGCGCGTCTACGTGCTGTCAATTAGACTTACTCCGCGTTTTATGTCCATACCAGAGAAAGATAAATAATCCGAATTCAGTGTGCCGTTTACTTGAGCAGGTCTCAGGCAGCAGAGGTCCTTGAGAGCGCATATTGCCTCATCATGATCAGAAAATGATAGTTTGGGCTTACACACGGAGACGTTGGACCCCAGAGCGTTGCGTTATAGTTCGTGATTATTCACAGATTCTGACCGCGTTATTGTTGCACAAAATTCTTTACACTGTAATTCGGATCCGTACCTAGTTCAGAATGGATATCTATGGTTTTCAAGTGTGAGCGTCTATAGGGGCTCAATTAGGTGGTGGTATGGATATTGTTGTGGACAATCTATACCGTCCCTATTCAACACCTCTTGATTTCACATCAGGTCAGCAAAATTTGCTTGTGGCATTATTTGAAATTCCGATGGCACTTGACTGACATTGGTTGCTCCTTTGACACAGACTCATGGCTCAGAATACACCACACGGCTGAATATATCAGCATGAGCTAGTATAGGGTACATGTAGAGTCTACTAGGAGGTACAAGTAGTTTATGGCTAGTTTGTAGCTGTCATTAAACCAGAGTTTAGTTTGATTAAGTACTATTCATATTGAACTATCTTTATCAAGGTCTTAATATAATGTATTAAAAAGCAATGCTCATATGTTTAATCACTATTACAAAAAACAACAGGCCTTTATTTTCCAAAATAAGAAAAAAAACATCCAAAACTAAATGGAACCATTAAGAACAGTGTTATGTGAATGCATTTTGAGGAACCATCGTACCGTCCTGCCTCACACACGTTCATTTGTGAAATGGCAATGTGAACAATTTTTGGAATTTTTGAATATCATAACAACTGCTTCGCATGAGCAGATCAATAAATGGTATCTATAACATCTCAAACTTAAGAAATAAGTTTAAAATGATGCATTCAGGTATAAGTAAGTATTCCTCTCTTCCCTGTTTAACTGGTTTGCTTGAAAATATCATGGCTTAAAGATTTTCCCAAAAATCTTTTTCTTTTTCTTTGCAAAATGGACAGAGGGATCTACAATATTTAATTGCTTATGATATTTAAAACTATTCAAAATAAAGGGTTGAGGAAAGCATGATTGAGAACGTTCGGGTTGAGAGCAGCAGATGAAACCTGGGAGGCTGGATGAAGCACAACACGGCTCTGAGAGGGGGGGGCGGGGAATCCGTCGATTATTTATTCTCTGGGGTTCTGGGGGTCCTGTTAACTTGATTGGGAAGGCCAGTGAAAGGGGGTAGGGGAGGGAGTTCCAGCTGGATTGCAAAACAGATATTGTAACCCACAAAAATTAACTGGTGCCCCCCTCCCCCAACCTCAGCTGGTGCCACACTGAAAACCCTGAACCCTGACTGTGCCTGCTATAAAGTCCTCTTCTTCCATGTCCCGCCTAGCTCTCTCACCCCTCCCCCCCCCTTATTTCCCTCCGCTGTTCGCCTCCGCTCCCCCATCCGCTCTTCCTCAAGACCAAACTGCACTTTGGGGCAAGCGGGAACCAGAAACCAGAGGAGGGGGTACAAATGTTACTGTACTTGCTGTGGCGGAAGCGATGAAAATGAGATGCTTTCTTTGAAGGGCCCCCCAGGCACTTATGTCTCCCTCACTTCCCTCTCTCCTCTGTGTCTTGTGAGGGAGGATGTGGGGTGAGTCTGGAATAGCATTAAAGGACAGGCACAACAACAGGCCGCCTATTGAAATGAGCTAACCGGTGGGTGGATTAAGTCTTATGTCATTGAATGGGGTTTTGTTGTAAAATTATGGGTGGGTAGGACCTTCATCCCCATCTTGGGTCTATTTTAAGAAACGCTTGTGGCTATTTACCCCCAGACAGGCATTGGGAGCGGCCCAGGCCGGGTCGGCAGGTGCCTACAGGGCCCGCTGCGGTCCGGGGCCATTTCACTGGCTCTGCTCACGCACGCTGCCCGCACAAACTGGACCCCAAGGTCAGCTCTGATTTGTTAGACTCCACTTTACATGGTATTTAAATTAAATACCACCCAGTGCAGCCTAGAGACCTAATCCCAACACCCATAACAACGTTCTGGGACGTAAAGACTACAACTTGGAGCTTTTGATATCTCTGTCAAAATGTTCAAAGTGGACCGTAAACAAACTGAAAACATTCTTAAACTCAACTGCATTGTTGGATCTGCTGCCCACAGTTGGATTTTTCCCAGCGTGGACAATAAATCCAGCCTCTCAGAGGTCTTCCTCTCCTGCTCTCTGAGAGGCTTCCTCTGTTAGGCCAGTGGGTTTGGTTAGATGCCCTCCTTTCAGAAAGGAGGAGTGTCTGCTCACCAACTTCTTGACCCTTTAAGGGGCGAAGGACAAGTCCGAGGAATGGCTTCTGAATTAAAACTCCTGAGGGGGGTTCCTCCGGTTCTTCTTTTTCCTTTATTTCCTCTAACTTGCGGCTCTTGGACATGACAGGGGGAATTGATTTTATTCTCGAATGGGTTTGCAGCAGGGGAACAGGGCTCCCTTCCTCACCAACTGCTCATGTTTTCTTTTAAGAGCTAAGAAAGGACATTTTGGCTTTTGGGGTGGTTCAAAATCCTTTCAACTGCCCTTTAAACCGTTGTAAGGGATACCACTTCAAGTTATTTAGGCCTCTAACTTTGGGACACTGAAAGGTTTGGGCCAGACTGTGCATTGTGGAGTGTAAATAGTTCTATAACAAAGTGAGATTGACAATTAATGATGAACCAACTTTAACCATTAAAAAAAAAGGAAAGCTAACCAAAGTAAGGGTCTCAACTGTATATTAAATTCACATTCAAATGAGTTTAACAGAATGGGACATAACTTCTATTAGATATGAATGGGTTAGATGTGGAAATAATAATAATTGCATCCGCATTTTAAGCTGGTATTGAGGGCGTATCTTGCCGATGAATATAATAATAATTGTATCTATTTTTACGGATATACCTGATTTAATTAACTTTGTTAATAAAAGCCAACATTTAGTACATTTATCTTTTTATAATACAATCTCTAAGTTTTGTATTGCCCATACAGTATACAGTTGTTTTATTATTAATGTGGTAGGGTTGTCACCAGCAAAATGTCTTTAGAGTATTTTAAATATTTGGTTAAAGTTCTCACAAAAAGGAAAAAACATTGCTTATTTTTTAGTAGGGCTTCATTCCAACCAAAAACCATGTTCTTTGTTATGGTCAAGAAGAATCTGCCTGTGTTTTTCGTATATAAAATACGGAATATGTTGAGAAATGTCTTATAACGCATTAGAGTTGGTCAACTGATGGGGGGTTCTTTAAAAGTGTTCATCCCAAACACGTGAGATATTCCTTTAATATTTTTTTAAATGTTTTGCCTGTTTTTGGGCCTGAAAATTACTTTTATCGCCAAATGTGCTTACTGGCGATGTGTTGGTGATATTTAATATTTTGCCAAAACTACATCACTTGAAGGGCATATGGCGGCTCCACGGCTGACAGTATATTGCGTATTCTAACACTGCCCTCCCTTAGGCCTCGGGGCCCTCAGCCTCCCAGTTTAGCACAGCGGCTGTGATGTTGCAGCCGCTCACATGGCGAACAAAAGGGCACTTGACCTTTGCCCTGGACACATGTAGAACGCGTCCCCGGACACTACTCAGCTTTCAGCTTTATTGCGATTTGAAGCAAATACAGACCCCAAATTAGAGCAGCCGGAGGCCTCCTCTGATTCACTTACACAGCACAGATGCGCACCCACTCTGCTTCCTTGGCTCTTCCAAAGACTTACTCAATGTTGTCTGTGTGGTGAATGAACCTGTGTTGTGTGTGCTCGTGTGGTGTGGTGTGTTGCACTCCTCTAAGTAAAACACGTTTATCAGGCTACATCTACTCAAACTAATGCAGCTCCAACATGATCATAAATAATACAAAATGAATCCGACCAAGACAATCAAATGACAAGTGATCATGGTGAAGGTACAACTGCAAACACAGAATCAAACTCTCTTATTAGGAATTTTTTACCACACAATAATCCTGGCTAGGAGTGGATTCACAATATGGATTTAATCGCTGACATTGTATAGAATTTGAGGACAAATAAAGATAAATCAATTGCTATCCCTTCATTCTTTGTTTAGTGCTGCATTGGTTTCTCTTATTTGGCAACAATGGATTGGCGATTTGGAGTGCAAGCCACCATGGAGGAGGAGAGCAATGTGACATTTTTAAACAAATTGTAACCAGTTATTTAAGGATGGCGCTGGATTATTTACACGATATCACATGTATTTTATATTGTAAACTGCATTTTTCATACAACAGCTGTCTTTCTGTTATGTTTGCCTTGGATATGAGCCAAAACACCTGCCTGCCTTACCTGGGAGAGCCTGCAGGTGTGACAGCTGCCTCCCCTGGCTCAGAACGAGACGTTATGGAGGCTTCTGCGTGTTCCTGCGTGGTTCCCTGGGGGGGGGTTTCCCTGGCCCAAGGGTCCAACTGTTATGCCTAGACCGGGAGACAGAGCCAACAATCAGTTTGGAGGGGGGGTGGACCCTCCATTAAACCATGGAACCTTTGCGGCTTTGGAGGCTAAGACCTTGGACCAGCTAGATCATCATGGATGAGAACCACTAGCAGGAAAATTGGACAGATGGATGGAATGGTTGTTATTTGTGAGGGTTTAAAAGGCAAAACCTGACACTGACATGAATGCTAACAGCATGGCTGTTTCTGCAAACAGACAGTGATGGTGTGTGGGCAGCTCCTGTGAGGAGCAGCAACATATTGATTCTTTACAGAGTAGACGAGCTGCTCAGGAGGGAAGGTGTATTTATCTGTTGGCGACAAAGTACAGCCTTAACACTTTCAATGTCCTGCTGCTTGTATTCACAATATCTGACCCATCATTCACCCTGGTGAGCTATGTGCAACAATGACATTCCTCTGTAACCCTTTATAACACCCTGTACACCTGTTCAAGGAGCAATAGATACCTTTTTAACATTTATTAAAACAATAGGATAATAATTAAGTTTCAGCACTGCAAAACAAATATTATATAATAAAAATAAATAAGTGTATAAATAATAATACAAATACAAATAAGATGTTAAAAATATATGTTAATAAATAAATACATTTCTATAAATACACAGACCGCCTATGTTTATGCCAAAACCGGCCCTGACTCACCACTGGCAGCCGCGCATTTAAACGTATTGATCTGAGAGACCCAGGGATTATGGAAGGAAACTGTATCAACAAATGTTGAAACAGCATCCTCTGCTTTCCACAAGCAGCTGGACATTCAGAGGGACCACTTTGGTGAGACGGTTATACATACCAAATAACATTTGGGCTCTATAAAGTTGACGCCGTTGGCTCTCAGTGTCTCTCACAGTTGTCTGGTTTGCAGTGAATCTGTGTGAAGCCTGCAGGGGGTGGCTCAGGGGGCAAGATGAGCTACGGGGACCTGCTTCGGGGCATCCTAACATCTGCCTGAACCGCCCCGCTGCTTAATTATTCGAATATGACAATTTGAGGAACATTCCTCAAAGAGGACAAAAGAACCGAACAACAAGGATGGGAGGATCGCAGTGTCCATACAATGTGTCAGGGAGCCCCAAGTATGTTGAATTGGGCCCTGAACCCCATCATTAGGTTTTCCAGGGACTGTGCATGTTTAGCTCATATTCAAAGTCTAGT
Source organism: Notothenia coriiceps (assembly GCF_000735185.1). Lineage (NCBI taxonomy): Eukaryota > Metazoa > Chordata > Actinopteri > Perciformes > Nototheniidae > Notothenia > Notothenia coriiceps. The sequence continues at coordinate 7,837 of NW_011350556.1, forward strand.
CAGTTCATTTTTTCTATAATAGGCTTGGTCTGTAATGTACGTTGTAAGGTGCAAAATGCCAAACATTGGAAGCAAATATGTAGCAATGCAAAGATCAATGCACATCCCTCTTCAGGCGATGCCAGAGAAACTTTCTGCTTGAGTGCATTTGTGGGTTCGGAGGGTTTATGGTTGGGCGTGGGGGGGGATTCATAGTGCTCTATGATGTATGATGCCCCCCGAGGATTATGAGAGATAGGGTCAGGATCGTGTGTGCTGTGTGGCTGTGGCTCTATCGTGTGCTGTTGTGGGTTGATCATAGCACACACCGCCCATTGGTATCTATATATGATCAATTAGCTGCCAATGTTTGGAAATTAAAATCTAAAAGTCTTCAATACTAATGCTGTTATAGATTGTTCGGGCTTTAATGGCCGAATTCATTTTTGAATTAATTGCATTAAAATATTGTAACGCATTTACGCACTGCGCAAGAATGGCGCCGCCCATACATCCCACCCGTNGTCAAGGGCCCATTCAGTTGGTTACTCACCAGTTTCAACATTCAACATGTTGAATCGGCCAAAGAAAGTCGGCCAAACAAATCACTCTGATTGGCTGTTGCCTCTTTTGAATGACGAATACACACTACCGCTGCCTGCTGGTAAGGACAGTTATTGCCACTCGTCGACTGAAGTATTTGCGGTGTGTTCGTAGGCGACGTAGCGGACGTAAAAAAAAGTCGGGACGCCTTCGGTAAGCGTTCTTTTGTCTCAGGTTGGTGTGTAGCGGCCTTTACGTCGCCACTTCCATTCACATTTTTCATCATTGTTCCACAATGTTTATCATCAGGAAATTAATATCTATATATTTTATACTATACTTGCACTGCTTACCGTTTTCATACTTTATATATCTTAGCATATTCATACACACTGTTCATACTGCTCACAGGCTGCTGTGTATATCTAGTGTATTCATACCCCTCACTGTTTATTCATCCTATATTTTATTTTGTAGATTGTGTACATTACTTTTCACTTTACTGCTTTTTGCACTCCTGGTTAGAAGCTAAACTGCATTTCGTGGTCTCAGTACCTGTGCTCTGTGCAATAACAATAAAGTTTAATCTAATCTTGAGCAGGAACAACATTTATTTACTTAGTACATATCTGACGTTAACGATTAAACACATTTGTGCATTCTTTATAAAGTCAAGCTGACTCCGGAGGTGGCGGTGTGCACCTTAACCTCTTAAGCCCTGAGCCTGTTTTTCAGGTTTCATGCTCGAAAAGGCTCTGCCCAAAACAAATGACTATAACTTAACTTCTAAAAGGGTTATATGAATAATTTATTTTATCAAAGCAAGGTTACATCTGTGAGTTGGATGTAAAATAATTAATATAGATGTTTCTGTGTCTGAGTAAATTCAGATGGAACATAGTAAAAAAAAAGGTAAATTCTTACCTCCGCCTAAAAAAACATTACTTATAGTGAAAACCACCCTTGAATGATGGGATGGTAGACTAAAAGCTTTAGTAATCCAAAGTATAACATATAGTAAGTACCCTGTATCAAGATTGAGGAATCTGAATTGGGACTACTAAATGAGCGAGACTCAAATATCAGAAGTTCAGAGTAAGTTTTAGTAGTTTTTATTTTATGTATACTTCATTTACTTTACTCAGGGTCACAGGGAAGAAACCAGTTTTAAGATGTTGAAAAGTTCATTAAACATAAAAAGGCATTTCAAAGAAGTTGTGTTATTCTACATTTTGACACCAAGAGTTTCAGATTTTACTGCAAATGTTTATCGGTTATCGGTCTCCTTGATTACTAATAATCGGTATCGGCTTAGAAAAAGCCATATCGGTCGATCCCTAATCACAGTGGGATATACACATTCTTTACTTATTGAAACGGCCTTGTCTGAGGTTTGTGATATCTTAAGTGCCCTTAGAGTACTTTTAAGTCACAAATATCATTTTAAAAATAAAGGTAAATATGGTTTCTCCAATTTTACCACATGTTGTAGCCGCTTGTTTTTGTGGATTTTATTTGTACTATATATTTTGTACTGAGTGTGCGATTCTTAAAGCAGTCTGTTAATAGTATGTGTATTTAGTTGTGATGAACTGTTTTAAATACTCTTTTGGGGCAGAAGGTTGCCGGGTTGTTCAGTTTGAAAGAGGTAAACTATCGGAGGCAATTTTGAATGTTCATAAAGGGATTGATCTTAATGAGCTGCATTGGATGTTGGTAGTGTTTTGAGTTGGGACCCCACTCTTTGACATTAAGAACCATTTCCTATTTTGAGGAATGGATCATTAGGAGTGTTGGACACCTGGGCTGGTGTGACTGCTCAGCCATATCATTATAAATGCATCCACACTGCACACTTAAGTTAGTTCAATAATGAATAAGAAAAAATGCCAAAGATGAAGTATTTCTAGGAAAAAACAGTTTAAAAACATTGCTTAGTTTGTCCACCAGAGAGCACTGATTTAAACGTTCAGATGGTCACCATTCAGAAATGTTTAAAATAAAGGATCAGATTGCTTAAAAAGTCAAATGTTGTTTTCAGCCTCAACGATTTACTTTTTACGTCTTTATGTTTTTTAAAGAAAAAAAAGAAAAGAAAAAAATGTTCATTAAATCTCTCGTTTATTTGTAATGTATAACATTTTAAAAATATTTAGTACAATATTGAAAATTGTACAATTGTGTATTGTAAACATTAAAACAAATGTTTAACACATGAATAATGATCGAGAAGATGGATGGATGAATAATGATTTTTTTATATTCAATAAAGTGATATCATATAAATTTGGATTTTGATTGTTTTTTTATTTATTCTTTGCTCGTATGACATGATAAATATAGCTTATACTTACTGGACATGATTTTTTCACTTGATGTACAGTTCCATTAGGAGTATTACTACAAATCGTTGTTTTTTTATTTGTGAATGATTGTCACACCCTAAATGAAAGGATCTATTTTTTTAAAGGATCTATTTTTTGTTTTGTGCAATCCTTTTTTGCATTTGATTGACAAGACTGTTGGTCTCTCTTCCTCCATAAATCCTGTTGGTTTGTGCTTCTGGATATATTTTGATAAATGTATGCTTTATTTTACATTTGGATATCCCTTTACTCCCACAAATGTTGTCATGTCTTCATTAGAGTCTGTATTAAAAGGATAAACCACATTTTTCAAATCACACATCCTGTATTACAATGAGAAAGCAGCACAGGACAAACCAGCTCGATGCTGTGCGTTTTACTGCTGTAGTCCCACACCGAGGACACGTAACTTCCAAACAGAGGGCTAAAACCACAGAAGAGAAAAAGAAAGAGGAAAATCAAAATGGCTGAAGGAGAAAATAATGGGAGTGGAATCACTACTTATCCTGTTTCTTCTAAATAAAGTACGGTAATTGTTGAGTTTGAGTCTTTTAACAGTTGTGTGTGTGTTAATGGGAAGAAGACAGTCACCTAAGAGCACTCAGGTCTTCCACAGTGAGTTGATTCAGGGCGACATTTTTGGATTCAACAGCAAACACCGCTTGGAAGACCTGAGTGCTCTTAGGTGACTGTCTTCTTCCCATTAACACACANTATATATATATATATATATGGCGCTGGGCCAGTGGTTTAAGAGAAGAAGGCTGCTTTTTTCCTCCAAATATTTAAAGGGCCAGTTCACTTAAATCACAAAACAGTATATTTCTCAAATGTAACAATTGTTATAATTTTTGATTATAAGGTCAAATATTTCCCTGATGACTTGCTTGGTCTATAAAATAGCATTCAATGACTTTCCCAATTCAAATTGTTAGTGTTTTTAGTCTAAAACACTAAACACAAAGGAAAACAGTTCCAATGAAGACTGATCAACAGTGAGACACAGAAATGTCTTGGCTGAGTTTATTAGATTCTCTAATTCCATTTACCTCCAATGTATAAGAGCAGAAGCAGAGACAAATGTCTGGAGGCTGGTTGAGCAAAACCAATACTATCTGAGGACTTGACAAGTTTTTTTTCACGAAGAGTTCTTTGCAAAGACTAGGAGTGGAGACCGACTCTGATAAATCGGTGTATTGACCTTGGAAAGGCCACTGCGTCTGCTCATCAGGGACAAGTCAACAAACAGTCTATAATAAGCAGAAAACAGTGACCTGTGACCACAGTCAGCAGCTGGCGAGAGAGAAAGCAGCAAATTGATATCTTTGTGAAGAAGGTTGTCAGGAAACCCAAAGCCAGAGTCGCCTCCTCTTCACAGACTTCCTGCCAAAGGGAAAGTCTGACAGGGAGAACAATCCTACAGTTAGCCTGTACTAGTTAATGTGTTGATATGTTACTGTGCATACATTGAGCTGGTCCCTTGCATGCTCCCCAAGTAATTTTTACACATTACATTTATTTTTGTATGAGCTATTCATATTTTCTTTAATATATGCTGCAGGAAGATTCTCCATAGGAACAACACATTTGAAATTAGATCAATACTTTTGCTTTTTGTGATTAATATGCTTGTTGGTGGCATCATTGACCAGCAGGATGTCACTACATCTACATTATTATTTTTACTCACAGGAAAGGGAAATGACATATATAAATGTCCCTTCTTTAGGACGAATAAAGGTATTCTAATTATGATTATATATATTTGTGTTATTAGTATGAGCCATTCTTTTCATCTCAACGCCTTGATAACACCCTCCCCTCAGTGGCAAAACAGTGTGAAATTAGTATCCTAAATGTTCACATTGCAGCCTTTTTTGCGGCTTGCATAAAATATGTGTCGAACCAGCCAGGTGCATATTTGAGGAGATACCATAAAGAGGTCAGAGCTTTCCCAGCAGTCAGTGGTTCAATAGGATTACCCCTCGGCTGCAGATTGGAGGCCCTGCAGCCACCAACATCTGGCCTGCGTTGATGATGCATATTGCCTGCAAAAATGCACCCGAGGCTGCAGGCGGCCACCAGGTGAATGACCTATCAGTCAAACAAACCGTGACCGACCAGCGGCCACCTACAGATCAGCAAGAAAAGCCCCGATAGTATGCTATTAACCTCACAAACCGGGTAAATATACTAATTTAGCTGTCCGTAGGTAGCAAACACACGTCGTAAATATATCAGATCCGTTAAAAATGGTGTTCACTCACCAGCGTCTGTGAAACTGCCGAAATCTGAAAAAAACAAAACATGAACCTTGATCCAAAAAGCTGAAAACCAGCAGCTCCTCTGTCCACACCGGGGTTTTCTCTCATGTGAAGAACATAGCGGCGAAGGTTTAAAGGTTTTTTAGTGTTTCAAAAGATACATAATTACACAACGTTTCGCAGCTGGTTCCCGATGTAACTTTGTACCGTGAGAAGTCGAGCTGTATCTAGCTACCGATGAGGCAGAGCAAACTGAGCTCTGATTGGTCAATGCACGTTCTGAATACTAAATCACGTCTGTTTGGGCGATTCCTATTGGTCGAGGTGTCAAAGGGCAATTCCGCTGCAAAGATAAACCCTTGCTTTTTTTCTTTTTCACACTCGAGGCTAAAATTACTTTACCTCATCGATCTGTGTGCTCTCAGTAAAAGCCCACAGGGGAAATTTAATCACAGAGTTTAGTTGAGGTTAACTCCACCTCATTTCATTTTGCCGCCTGTTTATTAGTACAACATTTGGCTAACTCTGTTCGAGTATGACATGGAACTTTATGATACATTGCGACCACTGTGGAGGGTATCTCTCATTTAATTTAGAAGCTCTATGCAGGAGTATACTGCTTTGTTTATGTGTGAATATGAGGATTGCTAGGTAGGTATAGGTCACTATAGTCTATAACCTCTGTACTGTTCAGACAGGGGGGCGATGGATGAGCTGGTGTTCCTTTATGCTGCTGCAAAAAAAACAATTTCCCAAATTGGGATCAATAAATTACCATCTTATCTTATATTCAACATTAACATCAGAACATCATGTGATGTCAACTCGCTTGCTTGCCAACCATGCCTTGTGATAAAAACCTTTAGACACATTTCAGCTGTTTACAGAACGAAAATATGTTTAGAAAAAGATAACAAGAAGAAAATAGAACTATCGCCCATGGTCGAAAAAACTGTTTATTACATAGCCGCACTAATAATACTCTCTGAACTTATGTTTAATACAGCTTGGAAAATCATACAACAGCCAAAAAATGCAGAAAACTGATGACTAACCTTGAGTCAGAAACCTAAAATACACAGGGTTAATAGCAGAGTGTCTCTGCATAAACATTATCTGAAGTGAAATACAAATTAGACCAGTCAGGTGCAAAACAACACTTCTGTGACTCACTGTCCAAAGACTGTACTTAAAAAAAAAGTGTGAATGTTGGATCTGCATGAAACAATCTTCTTCCATTCCTTAAGTGGCTCACCTTAATGTGAATAATTTAATTAGACATTTAAGTGTAATAAGCCAGGCTGCCATTGTGTCACCCTTAAGAAGGCATGTTGTTCAGTTCAAACTGGGATAAAAGCGGTACATGTAGAGGTCCAGTTCTAGCCATCCCTCTGGTTCTCTTCCTGTGGGGCGTTCTTGTGTCAGGACTGTTGAACGGCCTCCTCCATCTCTGCGTCTGCTGGAGCTGCGTTCTCCTGCTCCGGGTCGCCAGGTAGGACGTCTGCGACCGTGTGGATGAGCTCCTCGATCTGCTCCTCTGATAACCGCTCCTCACTCTCTTCCACCATCTGAACACAAACAGAAAGTTAAGTGTTTGATATTACACATTTTCAAAGGCTATGTAACCATTAACTTCAGCTGATTTGATTTGTGTCTATATTGGGCTGTTTTAAATGATTTTCATAAGCTCAAGTAAAAACATTATTTTAAACATATAGGTTTTTTAATTGTCATGGAGTGGTAGAAATGGACAAGAAGTGCTGTTCACATATTCGTGGTCATGACAGAATGTGTTTTTGATTTTTAACGAGCAATACTCGTTCGTAAGATCAGTTTATTGTCAGTTTGGGAATTTCATGAGATGTGTTTACAATAAGAAATACATGGAATATCACCACACTCATCCTTTAAGTATGATTTAATGACACCCTGCCTTGTTTCTACAACACTAAATGTGTAAGAATCATGGAAACGGACACCAGAGTGAAAAAAAGATAGAGGATGGTAGAGCAAAGTGTAATATTAATTGGTGAGAATGAAGTTAAACACTCACTAGCTGAATTTCCACCGCTGTCTGTGGTCGTTGGTTCAATAGCTGGAGCTTTTCTGCCCTGATTTGGGAAAATGTCAGTGAGTATATAGTGTTCTGAACAGTTCATACATACAGTACATTATGTGTTTATATAGGTTACATTTGAACTGAATCTATAAATCGTGCATCTTTCAGATCTCACTGACTTGGTGAGTTTGTGGGGCTTCATGGTGGTGAGGAACTCTTTGACGATCTCTGGATTCTGCCGGCTGCAGGGTGTCTTTGACAGGTACTTCAGCGTCTGTGTGCACATTTAGAGGAAACTGTCGGCATACTGTTTCAAAAGTGTGAAAGTGAAACATCAAGCAGGTTTAAGTGAGTTGAGAGAAGTTCAGGATGTGTGCCGACCTCATACATGATGGTGTTGAGGTTCTGCTGCCCAGCACTGTTTTTGTTCTTCACGGTGTCTTTCCTCTTTTCCTTCAGGTCTGTCAGGAGTTTGAACACCTAAAAAAATGCACAGATCGACAAAGCGATACTGAATTATTTTAATTTTATTGAAAGTAAACGGGAAAAATATTTCAAACGTTTCAAAAGTGAGACATAATACATTACCTCATAATTACTGAGCATAGCAGCGTTAGCGTTTTTACTGAAAAAATAAATAAATCATGTTAAATTAAAGAGGTTTATTTTGTACCTTTGTGAAACTTATACATAAAACAATAATCTAAGCTTTAAGGTTTTTGGAGATTTAAAACAGATCTCAGTCTTCACCTCGTCACTAAATGGAGAAAGTGAGCTGTGACAGAAAGCTACGAAAGTTGGATGGTAGACTTTGAGCTCAGATAATTCTGGTAAACATTAGAAAACTAATGAAGGTTAAATAAACAGGGAGTTGGGACACACACGGTAAAACAAAGAAGGCAAGGTGCACTTAAAAAATGTGATAGCTTGTTTAGTTTAATTAAACAAATTGTTGGGTATATTTAATAGAGTACATTTGGTGTTAAGGCAAACATACTTGAATGTTTATAATCATTATTTTCATTATCAATTTTAATTATTCAACTTTCTTTAATTCAGTAGTTAATTGTTAAGATTTTTAAATGTTAGAACAACTACACTCATTACAATTTCCGAAAGGGGACAAAGTGGCATCCAATGAAGTGTACAAAACCTTGAATCTTTTTAAAATGTGTATGACAACAATTGACTCCTGAATTGACTTCTGTGCTTTCTCACAATGTTCACAATCCCTTACTTACATTTGTGTATTCAGTCCTTTCAATGATAGCAAAAATAATAAACCCATCCAAGTTGTACAGCAATTTTTAACCAAGTGAAAATGATGGATTATTTAAAAATTAAATTAACGTACGATTGCTCTGGTGTTGCCTGAATCAGATTGTAACGTTACTAATGTTTTAGCTTATTTATTCACTTTAAGAGATTATCTAACTGTATTGTTATTTTAAAGTTAACAATCTCCTGTTTTTAGATTGACATAAGAGTGGCTTGAGAATATGTTTAAAAAACGGTTCAGTCTCTTTCCGTCAGCTCTATCAATAAATCAACCGGAAACTGAGACAAAGACTTCGCTGTTGTTCCTTAAACTCGGCTTCTGTTGCAATAAGCAATACATAGCTAGCAATCAGCAAAACACACTGTTAAAAAAAGACTTTTAAATAAAAACATTCTTACACTTCCATTTTGCCAGGCACTCAGCGTTGGTCCGTTTAAAAACACCGTCCGTGTAGAAACTGTTATCCAGGTCAAACGTTCCGCACAGCATCAAGCTGGCTTTAGTGTTGCACATTTTTTCTTAAATATACCAAGCCCTCCGTTACCTTGGTTTGGCATTTACTTAGTTGTACTTATTCCCATTCTTTGGCTACATTATTAAAGATAAAGATAACATTATACACTACTCTGATACATGTCAGGTGCAAATGTTGTTTATTTACTGTACATCATTTCTTTTTTGATATATTTATTTGCTCTGCAAAGGCAGAATACAAATATAAAAAAATCTATAATGAACTGACATTATGATGTATTTAATTAATTAATCTCCAATATCTCCAGTAGATCCAATACAAGTTTGTCCTGTGCTGCTTTCTCATTGTAATACAGGATGTGTGATACAAAATATGTGGGTTATCCTTTAATACAGACTCTAATGAAGACATGTCCAACGTTGTGGAGTAAACGGATATCCAAATGTAAAATAAAGCATACATTTATCAAAATATATCCCTGATATATACAGAAGCACAAACCAACAGGATTTATGGAGGAAGAGAGACCAACAGTCTTGTCCATCAAATGCAAAAAAGGGTTGAATAATAAATCTTTGATGCACGAAGCAAAAAATAGATCCTTTAATTTAGGACAATCATTCACACAAAAAACAACACAGATTTGTAGTAAAATTTGTTTTAAAACGTCATACATTACCAATAAACGAGAGATTTAATGAACATTTAAAATGTAATATTTTCTTTAAAAAAACCTAAAGACATAAAAAGGTAAAAAGTAGATCTTTGAGGCTGAAAACAACATTTGATTTTTTAAACAATCTGATCATTTATTTTATACATTACTGAATGGTGGTGACCAACTGAACGTTTAAATCAGTGCTCTCTGGTGGACAAACCAAGCAATGTTTTTAAACACTGTTTTTTCCCAGACATACTTCATCTTTGGCATTTTTTCTTATTAATTATTAAACTAACTTAAGTGTGCAGTGTGGATGCATTCATAATGATATGGCTGAGCAGTCACACCAGCCCAGGTGTCCAACACTCCTAATGATCCATTCCTCAAAACAGGAAATGGTTCTTCATGTCAAAGAGTGAGGTCCTAACTCAAACCATAAAATAAAACAAACTTAAATTCAGACACTTTTCTAATTCATATATGTCAACATCCAATGCAGCTCATAATTAAGATCAATCCCTGTATGAACATTCAAAATGGCCTAGTTTACCGAACTGAACAACCCGGCAACCTTCTGCCCCCAAAGAGTATTTAAAACAGATCATCTCAACTCAATACACATACTATTAACAGACTGCTTTAAGAATCGCACTCGGTACAAAATATATAGTAAAAATTAAATATCCTCAAAAACAAGCGGCGACAACATGTGGTAAAATTGGAGAAACCATATTTACCTTTATTGTTAAAATGAAGTTGTTTGAGATCTTTATCCCAATCTCTGCACCCCTTTGTGACAGACAACGATAAGTCTCCTTAAAAAATGAAAACAGATAGTTTTTTTTGCACACAACTTGAACCGTTTGCACTGAATCATTGGTCAGCTGGGTTACTGTCGGTGTCGCTCAATCAATTTCAAATGTCCATTGGGACAGGTTCATCCATCTGAGAGAAGAACTCAAAGAACTTCTTCAAACCCTCGTCATTACAGATCTGTGGGTCGTTGACTCTGTTTTTAAATGCGATGATATTTCTGCCCTCAACCAGTTTCTTCAAATTGCTCATCACCCTTTGCTGATGAGCATGATCACAATCCAGGTATTCCTTCAAAACATCGAACCTGTCTCTTTGCACCATTTGGATAACAATGTGTTCCGTAATATCGGACAAAGGATAGCCATACTCTATGACACTCTGGATTTCCTTTTCTGCATAGACAAACCCGCCTGAATGCATTGCAACAACATTGCAGTGTTCGTCAAAGACAGGAGAGCCAGATGAGCCAAAATAAAAACAGGACTCGTATAGTAGAGTGTTTTGCTGTTGTCTGATAGATTCTTTCACACCATCAAAGAACTGGTTAGTAAACAACTGAAGTTGCCCTTCACTGTTTGTAAAACCATCCTCTGGATTTAGTTGTTGATGCCTCTCCACAACCTGATTTAGGCCTTCTCTTGGAACAATCAAGCATGGATCTATCTTTTTCACTGTTTCTGGATGCCCGATGATGCAGATTCCACCCCTTTGGGGAAGGAAACTGACATGTTTTAACAGAACATCAGGCAACTCCTGGTCAGCACAGAGCCTCAACAAAGCCCAGTCATACATATGCCCTGAAACATCACAACCGAACTCATAGCCAACAACCTCCTCCTCCACTGCTGCTCCTGGATCCACTTGATCAAGACTTTCAAAAGAGAAGTGGACAGTGACTTTCTCAGTCAGCTGCCTTTCACTCTCATTATAAATGCTCTTAATTACATGGCCATTTGTGAGGACAAACTTGCCAAACAGGAGGAAGCCACTTCCCCCTGATCTACCATTTATTCTCACATGGCAAACCGAATTACTCAGATCCATTAGTTTTTTCATTGTTTTCACTTCGTTGCATGTCTGCACATTTTTTCCATAATCTACACGGAAGAGTCTCTGGATCCGAGAAAGCGGAGTTTGCTTCTGAGTTTGCTTCTGAGTTTTCTTAACTTTAACCGCTTGTTGGAACTCTGCAAGTAGGCGACCCTTCATCTCCTTTGAATTAGGTATCTCACGTAACATGCTTCCTGGTGCCATGTTACCATTTAGCGTTGGTTTCTGGTTTGGTGTGTTTTCATTCAGGGAGTCATTTGTGGTAGACTGCTTTGGAGGAGCTTGGTCTCCACTGGGAACAATGATCCGAGGTTCATTTTGCAAGTCATCAAGTTCAAGACTCTCAGGCAGACTTTCTGGTGGATTCTTCCTATTGAGGAGTATGATCTTAAAACTTTTACCATCAAGATCGTCCACCAGGCTGGACATTTCAGTGATTACTTCATTGCTTGTGTGAGAGAGCACACAGTTCTTTGTGAACACAATATCCAGTAAACGACCATCTCTTCTCAGAGCTTGCTTCACCTTTTCATCTTTGTACCCATAAACAGTAATTTCCGGAATTTTTGTCAGTGTGCTGTTTCTCATGATATTAACCACATCTTTACCTCCCTTAGTCTGTAAATGAAACATCACATGCTCGCTAGACCGCCGCTTTCTTTTGCGTTGAACAGAGTCATTAACCGGTTGCTTGGCATTTTTAACAGCTTTAGCTTTAACAGCTTTAACATACTTAACAGTCAGTCGTTCATTGTTCTTAATTAAGCAGCATGGGAAGTGGGAACTGATGGCTTTTCCATCTTTCATAATAACCAGCTCTTTGTTTAGGTTATTTTCTGAGATGTCTCTAAATTGTGAACTTCTTTGGAGNTATATATATATATATATATATATATATATATTATTGGGCTCTGCACTGGCCTAATTCTCTGCAAACTACAAGTGGCTTAATCTCTGCATGGAAAGGCATTAGAGTTGCATGCAAAGCTTGGGGATACCAGTGGACTAATCATGGCTTAGGCAGCACCTCAGCATCCCAGGCAGGATATGATCTCCTCAGTTCCAGTTGCTTCTTTATTTTTCTTGCTTTGATCATCAGACATTTAACAGGAAAGCTTCTCCCGCCTAGGGAGAGGAGGATTCCCCACGTGGGATCCAGATGTTTTCAGCTCCCTGCACATTCTGTCAGAACAAGACCCGAATCAAAACACTTCTGAGAAAGGGAGACATATTTAATATTTCTTAGAGCTTCTGTAAGAAGTAAAACAACAGTTTGAGTTTCAGAGCTGTAATGTTGCTCTAAAGTGATTCAAAAACGATAATGAAATCACCATCATAAGTGATATTATAAGTTATTGAATAATCATTTGCATTCTCTTATTGTTGCAATTGTGTGTGTTGTATTTTCTTATGTGCTAATGAGGGGAATTACCAGTAGATGTTGGGGAAACTGCTTGTGGGCGCATTGCAGAAGCAGAACAGGGAAGATGCACATGCAATAATAATCTAATTTAATTTAGCTTTTAGTGCGACAGGAAGTGTCAGGGAGAATACAAACATGAAGAAGCTGTAATTAGTGGATTCAGATACACTGTCTGAGAATGTGTTTGTGCTGCATGCCGTAATGAACTTTGATACAGCTTAACGGTCAATGGCTCCCAGAGGAAAGATGCAAAATAGCTGCTTTGAGAGCAAGAGCTGGATTCAGCCACTCTGAAAGGGAGTACTGGCAAAGAAGACAGCAGCCACCATCACACCCTGCGTGTTGATAACAACTCAGTCGTGCAGAGCGGTGAATAATATAAGGAGTTACTCATTTGTTTCTCAGCAAGTTGAGAAACCATGCATGTAAACAAATCTCATCTAATACTGCACAGGGCAGCAACTTATTCTATTTAGAGATGAGTTGTTTCTGTTTATAAAATGTCAGAAAATGATGCAAGATGATGACCAGTGCCTCCCAAATCCCAAAATGATGTATTGTCTTGTCCAAACCCCAGTGTGTGTCATAGAGGAGTAAAGAAACCAAAGGATAGTCACATTTTGGAAACTGGAATTGATTCATCTGTTCAGCTTTGCTGATTCTGCAACTCTTGTTTTTTCTGTTTTAGGTAGGAGCGATGGATAAGAGACGTGGTTGGCTGTGGAGCGCGGCAGGCCTGGATCCTGCTCACCAACACCAGGGCTGAGGAGCTGCAGAGGGGAGGAGACTCCCCCCTCTGCCTCATCTCAGCTGTCTTTCACACACTCATCTTCATTATCCAGTCTGACAGTGTGTAAACTAAGTCTTGACTTGACATTTGCTGAGTTTTGAGAGGCAGCTACGTCCACTTCTGCCTCCTCAGGGGCCCCTGGACATCGTTGTATGCCCCCCTGAATCTGAGCCATGAGGAACAGATCGAGCCTGCTGCTGGGCTGCGTGCTCCTCTGCTCCGCCTCCCTGCTCTACCTGGGGATGAGCGGGATAGAGTGTCCCCCCAAAAGCCATCGGTACCGGTGGATGGAGCTGAACCTGGGCTCAGCCAATCACAGCTCATCCCTGACCGAACATTTCCCAGAAGACACGCCCCTCATCTTCATCGGAGGCTTTCCCAGGAGCGGCACCACTCTGATGCGTGTCATGCTGGACGCCCACAATGCAGTGCGGTGCGGGGAAGAGACCCGAGTGATTCCCCGCCTCCTGGCCATGCGGGCCACCTGGAGCCGCTCGGTGAAGGAGAGGATCCGATTGGACGAGGCCGGCGTCACCGACCAGGTGTTAGATTCAGCCGTCAGAGCATTCCTGTTAGAGGTGAGCCGGTCGCTGCACCTCACAGCATCTGTTGTCTGCAAACAAGTTGGGGTGTAGAAAGCATGCTTCATCTTTAGGGTGATTTCTTTAAACACAAAAAGAATTCACTCTTATTTTTTTGTATTTCTCGGAAAAGAGTCTTTGAACACTGGGAAAAGCGTTATATAATAGTATGTATTATTATTTATTTTCTTGTGAATCATTTGGACTATAACATTTCTTTAGGTGAAAAAAATGCTTTTTATAATTTCCTTGTGTTGTGATGTCTTAAAATGCTTTATTTGTGTTTGTTTGACGGTTCGAACCCTCCAAAAACATTCATTGCATACATTTTTGCTTGAATAACAATTATTTATTGACTTGACTGAATTGTTAGTTTTTCTCCCCATTTTGTGCGCTTTTTGTTGTCATACATTTTTTGTTGTTGTGTTTTTCTAGACTATATTAGGTCAGTTTTCTTTCTCCTTTTTTGTTACTGTTTGTTTTTCTCTTGAAGGAGAGGGGTGGTTTCCAGTTACATTTCACATTTGTCATAATCTGAGTTGCAGGTACCCTTATGTGTGTACAAATAAAATAATTATAACTTAAACACCAATAATCCTTTTTCATGTGTTTCAGGTGATAGTTGGCCACGGGGAGCCTGCACCTCGCCTCTGCAACAAGGACCCGTTCGCCTTGAAATCTCTCTCGTATCTGTCACGCATCTTCCCCAAAGCCAAGTTTGTGCTCATGCTACGAGACGGGCGGGCTACCGTCCATTCCATGATATCACGCAAGGTATGCTGGGTGTTAGAAAAATATCACTCGTCACCGGCTTGAGCTTCAATAATCAGGATACATGTATTTATTATCCTTGCAAGAATGGAAGTAGTCATCACATACAGAGCATATGGGACAACTCGTTCCTGAACAGTGTCCTTCCTATGCTGATATACAAGAGAGGGTTACAGTCACAAGATGGAGGAATACCGGTTCAAAGCAGTATACAATGTTTAGTTTAGATTAGCTAAGACCCACGTCAGAAATGGTCATGCTTGTCATATGTCTCTCTCCATAGAGGCTGAATCATCATGTTAATCACATAGCTATCATATGCCTAAAACAGTCCTGACGCTCTTCCAGGTAATCATACATCCTGTCATGTACGCAGTTACAGTTGGGCCTTTGTTATCATGTGCTACCCTGATATTGAAAGAGTACATTCTGTATTTTCCCAACACCGGGTATCTTTCTTTTACTAGGCTGGCTGGCTGGCTGGCTGGCTGGCTGGCTGACAAACTTCCTCATGTTTCCACACAGCCACTTGAAAAACATGTACTGCTTGCACATTGCAACATTTTCCATCCTGTGTTTGTTATTCGTTGTGATAAGTCTAGTTTGTTTATCACATCTCTACCTCCACACAGGTGACTATCTCAGGCTTCGACCTGACCAGCTACAGGGACTGTCTGACCAAGTGGAGCAGCGCCATGGAGACCATGTTCAGCCAGTGCATGGCGGCCGGGGAGTCCAGATGTCTGCCCGTCCACTACGAGCAGCTCGTCCTCCACTCAGAGGAGGAAATGAGGAAGTTGCTTCACTTCCTGGAGCTGCAGTGGGACCCGTCAGTGCTGCACCATGAAGAGCTGATAGGGAAGGCTGGGGGCGTGTCTCTGTCCAAGTGAGTATGTGAAATGTGTGTACAGTTAGTCAGCTCAAGTGGTATCTGACCATGCAGATCCTTTTAGTTTCAAGTGCTCATATTTACTGGAAAGGCATGCTATTACTCAAATGTAAAAGCGGATGTAAGGCTTGGATGTCAACGGTAGAAAAAAAGCACAGATCTTCACCCGTCTGTGTTTTTCATTCGGCATTATTATTCCACCTGCATATTCCCACCCTGTTGCTTTGAGATATATTTCAGTCCAAGGGTGTCAGTCTTTTCTTACAGGCTGCTGTCCTTTTCACATCTCACACCTCTTTCCATCTTCAGCCTCGGTCCCTGTCGACTGTATAGAAAGAAACTCATTGGTTCCGTATTGTTGATGATTTTAAAAGCCAACCACAGCATCATTTAAGATAAGATAAGATAAGACTTTATTCATCCCGAAGGAAATTGTTGTGCCAGAGTAACAAAATACAATAAACACAATAAACACAGCAGCAAAACTGTACACTAAAAGTGCAGCAAAAAGAACAATTAAACATCCACAGACAACATGAAATGTAGAAACATAGAAACATAGATGGTCACACAATCAATGCAATGATTATTAAAAGTAGTTAGTAGTGTAAAAAATAAAACGTAGTGGCAGTTACGTAATTGCACGTTATCATAGCATTATTAATAATACTAATAATAATAATATAATATTGCACATAGTTATATATAGCAGAGAGTGTATTGCAATGATGTTAATTATATTAATATGTATATTGCACATAGTGTTGATGTGGAAGTTCTCAGTGCCCTTTACTTAGGGGTGAAGAGTTAAAGAGTTTGATGGCCACTGGGAGGAAAGACCTCCTGTGGCGCTGTGTGGTGGTTATCGGTGATATCAGTCTATGGCTGAAAGTGCTCCGGTAGGAAACCAGTGTGGTATGCAGGGGGTGAGACCCGTTGTCCAGAATGCTGAGAAGTTTCCTCAGCATTCTCCCCTCCGACACCACTGCCAACGACTCCTGATCCACTCCCAGGACAGAGCCTGCTCTCCTGATGAGCTTGTTAGCTGCTAGAAATATCTTCATGTGACTTTATATCATGTATAACTGGATAGCTGTCATTTAAAGAATACAAATAACATCACTTCAAAGGGGTCAGAGCCAGAAATGTAAAATACTTAAAAAACGTAAAAAATTCCCCCATTGCAGTTTTGCCCTCCTTAGAAATGTTAAATAAACCTTCTGAAAACAAAATAAATTGAAAGTAATGTTTTGAGGAAAATATTTTAAATATGTATGTTTTTATAAATGCTGTTTAAAAACCTTCCCCACTGTTTCACATATATAATTGTGGAACAGCAATTAAACAGATTATTAGCCATAAAAATAAAAAGGAAAATATGTGTGTCATCGAAGGATATACTCCAACTTATTTCAATCAACCAATTTCCACAAATATTACAGAGATCAGAACTCAATGACCTGCACCTACAGAGCCCATCATTTCTTGTTATTTAAGTATATTAAGATGTTTTTTCTTGAAAGAATTCAGGTGCAGCACACATTGAGAGACAGCTTTTGAACACTAACAACTCATATTGTCCTCTGAGCCAGTGGGAAGTCTGCTTAGAGCCAGAGATTTCATCTGAAGCAGCCAAACCTCTCAGGGCCAAGTGAAGCTTCCAGACTCCCCTCCGTAGAAGTTTAATCTGTGTTGCTCCACTTATTTGTCGCGATTCAAGTTGAGCATCTCGTTGCAGAAGCTCAGGGGATTTGGTGGAAAATGTGTCCGCTTCAAACCTGCTAAAAACCCAAACCTGGCATGTATTTGAAGGAATTAGGCCACATTCTGAGGGAATTAGCACCCTTATTTTGACGAGTTATGCAACTGTTGGCGCAATATTAGTCATAAGAATGTTTTATAACATCCTCAGAAATGTGACATGTTGTGGTTCTGAATCATGTATGTATATGCTAATGAACACATCTATTTACTTAAGGTGGTGGGAAGAGATTAAATGGCAATTAAATAAAGCATAAAACACATTTTTATATTGTTGTATAATCTTTATATGAAGGCATTTACAGTGTCATAAATAAATGAAAAGACGTTTTATGTAATTTGTTGTATTGACGTTCACTATGTGCAATTGCATACATAAATAAAACATGTAGCACTCTTAAGTAGCTTATGACAAGGACCATTAAAGTCGCAGCATTCCAGTCGAACACACACTAACAGACTGACCTTGTGTTTGTGTGCAGGGTCGAGCGCTCCACAGACCAGGTGATAAAGCCGGTGAACACAGACGCCCTCTCCAAGTGGGTCGGGCACATTCCCTCCGACGTGATCAGCGACATGGCTGAGATCGCCCCCATGCTGGCTCGCCTCGGTTACAATCCCCACGACAACCCACCCGACTACACCAAGCCAGAGCCCATTGTGTCTCCGCTCAACCACTCACAGGTGAGCTTTAAAAAAAACTGTTTAAACAACAGTATCACGGCTCAATTAAAAAATTAATTATAAACATTTTTTTTTTACTGAAAACTACTGACTTTTTAATGATTTTAATAGGTTATTTAATCTGACTTGCGATAAAAGCCCATTTAAATGTAAATGTGATTTGCTATTTCGAAATTAAATGATTCGATATTATCGTTGATTGATCTACTATGTGGTTTCGGCACCATTTGACAGGAATTGTATTTAATATTTGTTTGGAATTATTTTTGTTGAGAAGTAGTTGAACCATAAATATACATTAATGTGGATAACACTGAAAAGATTGCGAAAGAGAAACACTGAGAATTTTAAGACTTAAGAAATGGACTTTACAATTTTCACCCATTGATATCACAGCAACACAACACTGATATGCATCATACACGACCACGCTGTACGCTGCTGGAGTTCGACCCCTTTAACACAAAAACATAATTTCCCAATCAGCTGTCGTGGCCTCCAGTCATGCAGACCTTATTTTTTTAACAGCTGTCAAAATGAATCAAAGCTCCAATCGTACTCTTTTGCTCTACTGCTCCTCTTCTCCTACTTTTCACCCTTGAAAATATTTCCATTCATAAGTGAACATTGTGTCTTTCTTTTCTTAGAATTTGAAAGCAACAGAGAATCCACATCCCAGTTAAGCTTTCCAAGGAACATCCCTGAAATCCAGACTCCCTGTTCCACTCTATGGATGCACCTTAAAGACAGACTTCTCATTCAGCAGTAATTAAACCTCAAAGGACAGATGTTAAAAGTATTTCATGTGTATTTTTGAATAGTTTTTAAGACTTAT
The DNA here is from genome assembly GCF_000735185.1 of Notothenia coriiceps. Lineage (NCBI taxonomy): Eukaryota > Metazoa > Chordata > Actinopteri > Perciformes > Nototheniidae > Notothenia > Notothenia coriiceps. The sequence continues at coordinate 27,063 of NW_011350556.1, forward strand.
GTCTGGTGTACATGTCTGAATGCGGATAGGAGTGTTATAAACACGACCTCACACAGTGGTTTGTGTTTTATATCCCATGTGGATTAGCTTCTGGAAGAAGTTTCTCACTTTCCAACATGTCCGATTCAACAGTATTACACTGCAATGACGCGTCCTCTCACCTTGTAACTGAAAGTATTTCAACATGTCTGTAGAGTTGTTTAATTCACCACAAATGTGAATGTGTCTTTAGAAGAATCTTTCACTTACTGAGAGCTCAGTCAGGGTTCATGAAGCATAATGACTGTATATTTTTGAAGACGTATGTTTATTTTCTTAATAAATTATTTTGGTGTTGACAATTCATTCAGGACCTTAATGTTGATTTATCTGAATTGAGGGTTTTTTGATTGTTGTAAATTGTTCAACATGAATAAAAAAAGTGTCTTAATGTCACCTTTAATAACGTTCTTCATGTATTTTGTTGACAAGTTGTTAAGGTACCAACTAAGGACACATTTTTGGAAAAATAAAATAAATATATTTTATTTGTTGTTAAGCACGATGTTACGCCCGCTTTTGAGGTGCTTGAGAATAAATATTATTACAGACATAATCTATAATACTGGATGAGCATGCTGACAGTAAACCGAGCCACAGCGCCCACTGGTGGAGCGAACACAGCCCAAAAATACCCTTTTTGCCAAGTTTTCTTTTATAGAGACAACATATTCTAGAGCTAGACCAAACACATGACATGTCTGTCTTTATGGTTTAGTAGGAATATGAATATTAACACTAATAACATTCAAGTGAAATGGCACACTTTTCAAATAAAACCCTGAGATAGAGGGTTAAATAAAAATATAAAATCAAATAATAGTTTAAACTAAACTTGTATAACCATGTGATTAGACCACAATGAGCTACAACTGATGCAAGGTTTAACAATGGACTGAGGTAATAAAGTGCAGCTATACTCAGACTATAAAGGCAAACATACATCAGAGTGCTGCTGTGAAAAACACTTACAGACATAACAAATTACGCAGTGTGGTCTACTATTCAACAACAACTTTTCAAACATATCAACATTTCTATAATAAGATAACCAAAATCATTCCTAATTCCAATTTGATTCTTAAAAATTAATTCAAAACAAACTGATTATAGGGTTAAAGTGAAATGTGACCTCTATGAGGCAGGCCTCTGTTCCTGCTCATCTGTGGATGTGAACATGGCAGCCACCGTGTTTTGTTGGTCGGTTGGCGAACGGGGCAGGATGCGGTGAACTGGAGGGGGCGGGGCTTCTGATCTGCAGCTGATCATGTACAGTAAACACCTGGAGAACTGAGAGAAACACAGAGGAGGTGGAGGCAGCATGAAACTGATGCACCTTTGGCTGAATAAAAAACAATCTTATTTAGAAGAAGGGCAGGGGAGGGAGAAGTACTCAGATCTTGTACTTAAGTAAAAGTAGAAGTACAAGAGTAGGAATACTCTGTTACAAGTAAAAGTCCTGAATTCAAAATGTTAAGTAAAAGTGCAAAAGTATAAGCACCAAAATATACTTAAAGTACAAAAAGCAAAAGTACTCATTATCCAAATTGGCCCATTTTAAAATAATATATTTTGTATCTTTTTATTATAATTATTGATGAAGTAATGTGTATATCAAAGCTAGTAAAGGTGCAGTCTTATTTACTTTGTATGCTGCAGGGTAGCTTGTGAATGTTAATCCAAGTGTACCTTATTTGATTATATTTTTATTGATTTTATTTTTATTTTTTTATATATATATATCAGGAATTGAAATCTGCAAAGTAACTAAAGATATTAAATTATGTAACGGAGTAAAAGGTACGTGATTTACCTCTGAATTGTAGCGGGGTAGCAGTACAGAGTAGAACACAATTGAAATACTCAAGTAAAGTACAAGTCTCTCATAATTGTGCTTGTGTGATGACAGTGTTAGGGATGTTTACAGGAAGGAGTTGTTACCTGGTTGTTGAGCAGCACATATATTACCGGGTTGATGACGGTGCTGGTCTTTGCCAGCAGGGATGGTATTAAAGTGGCGGCAGGCGACACCCCTCCCGGCCGCCCAAATGAGGCGAGCATTGCCACAACGCCATATGGCATCCAACACAATATGTAGCCTGTCACCATGGAAACCACCATTAAAAGGACACGGCCTTCCCTCCGCTCAGCTGAGGGCCGGTTGATCCTGCTGACCTGGAGACACAGTGATTATGAGATGTTGGGCCCTAACACACTAGTAGTAGTAGTAGTAGTAGAACCTTTATTTATCCAGGAAAATCAATTAAGAACAAATTCTTATTTACAATGATGACCTGACAGGAGGCAAAGGCCTCCTGAGGGGATGGGGTTTGGGAGGAAAACATTTTTAAATACAGACTCCGGGCACTACAGAACCCAGGAGACAACACAAACACATAGAGCAAAGATGACAGGCATAGCAGTTAAACATATAAAAACTCTAAAAAAATATTGCTGTGGTTCAATCAGTCATTAAAATCAGCATCAGGCAAAGCAGCCACATGTGTGTACCAGGGTGTCTATAATAGTGACTGTAACGACGAGACGCAGTTACTAGAGCTCTCGTGAACATGTTTATATAATTTATTGATGTAGTATTTATTTGGTATAAGTGTTCACCCCCATCTTGTCTGTTGCTTCCGGTCGTCTCTGTGTTCCCTCCTACTGATTACCCAATTGTGTTCACCTGGTGCCCTGTGTTTGCTCCTCCCCCCTCACCTGTGTCTAATTGCTCCCCCCTCACCTTTGTCTTGTTAGTCTGTGTATTTAAGTGCTGTTTCTTGTTGGGTGTGAGTGTGTGTGTGAGATCCTGGTGGCTGCAGGCTGGGCTCGCGTGAACAGCAGCAGGATTGAGGCTGTGTGAACTTTGTACACATTGTTTTAATAAATGCCCACGTCGGGTTATATTTTTGGACGTTCTGCCTCTGCCTCCTTGCTTTGTCGGGCCGCTCAACGGTCAGTCTCACAAATGGTGTCAGAAGTGGGATTCGACCAAGTGAGGAGGTGACAATGACGAGAGGAAAGAAGAGGGACCAAGGAGAGGAACCGCGGCTGGGGTTGGCTATGCCTGGAACTGACCAGGGGGCCACGGCTGCTGAAGCAGCAGGAGAAGAGAGACAAGCAGGAGGAGACGAGAGACAAGGAGGAGAAGCTAACGGAGACAAGGAGGAGAAGCTAACGGAGACAAGGAGGAGAAGCTAACGGACCCCCGAGGAGTCGACAGAACCAAGGGAGGGATATATTAGGTCCATAGCCTCAAGGGAGGGATCTAGTGTGTCCATGGCCTCAAGGGAGGGATATATTAGGTCCATAGCCTCAGGGGAGGGATCTGGTGTGTCCATGGCCTCAGGGGAGGGATCTATTCTGTCCATATCCTCAGGGGAGGGATCTATTCTGTCCGTTTAGAAAGCCAAGACTGTCTCCGGGTACTGTGCGCTTTAGGAGAAAAGGGGGGGAATGTAACGACGAGACGCCGTCACTAGAGCTCTCGTGAACATGTTTATATAATTTATTGATGTAGTATTTATTTGGTATAAGTGTTCACCCCCATCTTGTCTGTTGCTTCCGGTCGTCTCTGTGTTCCCTCCTACTGATTACCCAATTGTGTTCACCTGGTGCCCTGTGTTTGCTCCCCCCCGTCACCTGTGTCTAATTGCTCCCCCTCACCTGTGTCTTGTTAGTGTCTGTGTATTTAAGTGCTGTTTCTTGTAGAGTGGGAGTGTGTGTGAGATCCTGGTGGCTGCAGGCTGGGCTCGCGTGAACAGCAGCAGGATTGAGGCTGTGTGTGAACTTTGTACACATTGTTTGTTTTAACATTGGGTTATTTTTTTGGACGTTCTGCCTCTGCCTCCCTGCTTGGTCGGGCCGCTCAATGGTCAGTCTCACAATTGGTGTCAGAAGTGTGATTCGACCAAGTGAGGAGGTGACAATGACGAGAGGAAAGAAGAGGGACCAAGGAGAGGAACCGCGGCTGGGCCACGGCTGCTGAAGCAGCAGGAGAAGAGAGACAAGCAGGAGGAGACGAGAGACAAGAAGGAGAAGCTAACGGACGAGCTAACGGACGAGCTAACGGAGACAAAGAGGAGAAGCTAACGGACGAGCTAACGGACCCCCGAGGAGTCAACAGAACCAGGGGAGGGATATATTAGGTCCATAGCCTCAAGGGAGGGATCTGGTGTGTCCATGGCCTCAGGGGAGGGATTTATTCTGTCCATAGCCTCAGGGGAGGGATCTATTCTGTCCGTTTTAGAAAGCCAAGACTGTCTATCCCGGGCACTGTGCGCTTTAGGAGAAAAGGGGGGGAATGTAACGACGAGACGCCGTTACTATAGCTCTCGTGAACATGTTTATATAATTTATTGATGTAGTATTTATTTGGTATAAGTGTTCACCCCCATCTTGTCTGTTGCTTCCGGTCGTCTCTGTGTTCCCTCCTACTGATTACCCAATTGTGTTCACCTGGTGCCCTGTGTTGCTCCTCCCCCCTCACCTGTGTCTAATTGCCCCCCCCCCTCACCTGTGTCTTGTTAGTCTGTGTATTTAAGTGCTGTTTCTTGTTGGGTGTGTGTGTGTGAGATCCTGGTGGCTGCAGGCTGGGCTCGCGTGAACAGCAGCAGGATTGAGGCTGTGTGTGAATTTTGTGCACATTGTTTTAATAAATGCCCACGTCGGGTTATATTTTTCGACGTTCTGCCGCCTTGCTTGGTCGGGCCGCTCAACGGTCAGTCTCACAGTGACATTGAAGGTGCGGGGGGAGACCAAGGTTTTCATTTTCAACGTTTTTTGAATGATATTCCAGCTATCTGCTGCTGCAAATTGAAAGGCGGAGCGGCCAAAGGATGTATGGGCTTTGGGGATCTTTAGCAGGATGCTTGTAGCTGACTGGGTATTGTGCGTCGGGGTGGGCGGAGTTGCAGTAATTGTGTGAGGTAGAAGGGGGTGAGACCTAGGAGTGTTTTGTAAACAAGCATCAGTCAGTGGATGTTGCACCTGGTCTCAAGAGAGGGCCAGAGAGTACAGGTCACAGTGGTGTGGTGTGTCCTGTAGGGGGCATTGGTGGCGAAGCGATACAGAACGTCTAAATGATCGAGAGCTCCTTTACACGCCGAGCGGTAGATGGTATCGCCGTAGTCGAACAGAGGAAGGACAGCCATCTGGACCAGAGAGAGTTTAGCAGATGAAGTGAATGAGGAGCGATTCCTATATAGAAAGCTGAGTCTAGCTTTAACCTTGGTCTGAATTTGGAGAGATGTTCTGAGAATGACAGATTACTGTCAATCCAAAATCCAAGGTATTTATAAGATTTAACTATTTCGAGGTCCCGGCCATCCGCGGTCACAATAGTGCCAGTTTGGGAGGCACCACTGCGGCCAAACCACATGATCTTGGTTTTAGTGGTGTTCAGGACGGGCAGAGAGATGTGACTGGATTCTCTGAAAACTATCTTGAGGAGTTTTCGGGGCAGTATCTGGGGAAGGGCCAGCAGTGTACAGAATCGTGTCATCGGCATATAGGTGGATAGAGGAGTTGCCCACTGATTTCTCCATGTCATTTATATATATTGAGAATAGGATGGGTGCTAGGATAGAGCCTTGTGGTACTCCCTTAGAGATGGATAGGGGCTGTGTCATCAGATTTTCCGATTTTACACACTGGGTGCGCATGGACAGGTAGTTTTCAAACCAGGCTATCGATTGGTTAGTGACACCAATGCATCTAAGCTTTCCCAGAAGCAGTTGGTGATCTACAGTGTCGAAGGCTTTGGCAAGATCGATGAAAATGGCAGCACAGTATTGTCTGGAGTCAAGGGCATTGATGATATCATTTAGGACTTTGAGAGTCGCCGTCTCACACCATGACCTGCACGGAACCCAGACTGCATGTCAGATAGTATGTTGTAAGTCATCAGAAACCATGTTAGCTGTTTGCAAACTAACTTTTCGAACACTTTCGCTATACAGGGTAGAATGGATATTGGACGATAGCAGTTGGGGTCAGCATGGTTTCCCTCTTTAAACAAAGGTTGCACTGAGGCTGCCTTCCAGGCAGAAGGTAGCACTGCTGTCTGTATGGACAGATTACAAAGGTGGGAGATAGCTTCTGCAATAATGTGGGCTGCAACTTTAAAAAAGAAGGGGTCTAGCCCATCAAGACCTGCAGGTTTGTTGGGTCAAGTTTGCTAAGGACCTCCAGCACACATCGTTTCACTAACTTCCTGTAGGCAGAAGCTGTGACATGGCGGACTGCGCTAGAGGGCTGCGTGGACGGAGTGTTGGGCTGGGCAACAACTGGGGCTTAGGAGGCGCTAATAAGAGTCAAATAGGTCCCACATTTAACATTTAAGTGCTGGTAAGAGCTCTGCTATGCGTTCATTACCGGGTGACTACTGTGCCTCAATAACGAGGGAGTTAGGGAGCATGAGCCAGGAGCATGGGGGGTTTATTCTCCCATCTCTTTCACTGTTTTCCAGAAGTGCCTTGGATTGGATCCACAGAGGTTGAATGGATATTATGGAAAGTAATTCAACCTTGGCTCTTGCGGATAGCCTGTATAGATTTATTCTATTTTTCCTGAATGATTATCCAATCGTCGTGGGATTTGAGTCGATGAGGCCCTGCGCCAGGTGGAGTTCTTGAGTGAAGCAAGTTTCAGCTAAATCTCGGTTTGAACCAAAGGACTGCATCGGTTTTTTATCCTCATTTTTTTGTTATGGCAGCATTGCTGTTTTATTGATTACCATACTAAAGATAGTCATAAAAGAAGGACCATGCAGCATCGATGTCAGGGATCAAAGCTAATCTGTCCCACTTTGATAGCAGCCAGTCGTAAAGAAGGCTTGTTCGTCGAAAATGTTTCAGTATTCGTTCCTCTGAGTGGTAAGAACGGCTGTTTAAATTTTTGCGGCCCATTACGAATGCAGCCAATAAGACACGGTCACTGAGATCGCTACAGAAGGACGCCAGTTTTGTACCTGTCACAGGGTTATTAGTGAGGATGACATCAAGGAGTGGGCTTTTTTTCTGGATTTTTTGGGTCATACCGTGTAGGAGTAAGGATAATCTGCGAGAGATTAAGAGAGTGAAGAATAAACATATCGATTAGTTCAGTAGTTTGAGTGAGTCTAATCTGACGGCAGAGAGAGTCAGCGCTGCTGACGGGTCGAAGATCCAGTCAGCACAAACTCAGAATGAGTGTGGGGTGCCAGGAGGGTGCTGAGAGCAGGTAGGGTACATGCTGGGGCAGAGGGCGATAGCAGCCAGCGACTGTCAGTGTAGAGTTATTTGCCAGTTTAATGGTTACGATAACTAGGTCAAATTGTTTGGGGACAGATTTACTAGTGGCGATAGAACACTGGAGGTGTTGCTTTGTGAATATAACTACTCCACCAGCTTTAGATGATCTATCCTGCCTAAACACATTATAACCAGTGATGCCGATGTCAGAGTCTGGGATATTCTTCTTCAGCCAAGACTCAGTGATGACAAGTACCTCCGGATTTGAGCTGTGAACGACTACTTTTATCTGGTCAATTTTTGGCAGTAAGTTTTACATATAGCTTTACGATAGCAGAAGTCAGGGAAACTCAGATCATTGTGACAAAAATGTACATCAGGGCACAGGTCAGAACTAGGGCTGCATACAATAGAAGGTCCAGGATGAACATGCACATTGCCCGATATCATCAGTAGTAATGCAATCAGGGCACGGCCAAGAGCTAGCAGTGAGTCACAATGCCTAGTTTGTTTTGTGCGCACAATGACAGTGGAATGTAGCGTAATCATCTTGTGTAGAGACCTCATAATCACACAAGATAGTAGTGGCATGGTGTCAGAGTTTATGTTTGGCGTTAGCCCAAGGAACCTGAATATCAGCAACGAGTCATAGTCTCTGCCTACTGTATGGATACAGTTTGTTATGCAGGTGGGCAGCACTGCTGATGTTAAGTGCGTCGGTTCGCATTTGTTATGTGCAGGAGGGGGTGGGGAGGCAGCTCTCTACAGGAGTTCACTTTATAGTTGTTAAACCTGTTTTTTAACCTTTTTTTCTGAGGTTGTTTGGGCCCTTTTTGTAATTGTGTGTCTTATTAGTTGTATTATTTCTCTATGTATTTTTGTAGCTGCTTTGGGTGTATGTAGTTATTTTGACTTTCTTCTTTCTTATTTTCAGCAACCTAGTAGTTTATTTGTCTCTTTTTGTGGTAATTGTTAGTCCCCTTGTAGACATTTTGACTATCTTTCTAATCACATGAGTCTCTTAGATGTCTCTGTTTGTTCTTTGTCTCTCTGAAGTTGTGTTGAATCACTTGGAAGGTGCTTTGTTTCTCTTTGTAGTTGTTTTTTTCTCTCCTTGTAGAGTTCACTACACACTATTCCATGTCTGGACGCACACACTCACACATAGCTTCCACAAACACTGGAGAACACATATAATACACAGAGGGGTCAAAGGTCATTTTGCACGCTAACCTGTCTCTCCACCGATCGCACAGCCAGCAGGATCTTCCCGTAACAGAAGATCATGAGCAGCAGCGGCAGCAGCAGGCAGAAGATGAACAAACAGCTGATGTAGGAGCGCGCTGTGGGCGAGCGCTGGTGCCACTGGACGGAGCAGGTGGTGCCAGGACCCTCCAGCCCGTAGCTGCTCCATGACATAAAATTGTACAAACATTTTCAGAAAAGCAAAACTTAATTTTGTTATTTACTTTTAAACGAGTCACTTGTTAATTATGTATTTTACTAACTAACACATACTATCCCCCTAGTTTAAGAATGCATTTGATTGAATAAGTATACATGAATTATCTGATAGTGAAATTGTTTCATGGTGATTTTAAAGATTGATTCAGACCTGCTCCAGCCCAGCAGTGGTGGCAGAGTCCAGACCAGTGAGTAAAGCCAGGAGGCAGCGACAGCGAGTCTGGCCCTGCGGTACTGGGAGGAGTCTGAGGGGGAGCTGTAGAGCAGCACACAGTACCGCTCAAAGGACATCAGAGAGAGAGACACCAGAGATACTATACCTGACAGAGAGAAGAACAGCAAAGAACTGCAGCGAGACATCAAACGAGACTATCATGAAATGATTCTTATTCAACTCTGACCTAAATTCACAGAAAGTGTACTTTTACTCCATTGCATGTACAGCTGCAGATACAACGGTTTACATTTAACATCTAAAATAGGATGCATTCCATTGTTAAATTAGATTAACGAAAATTGGTACAACTGCACAACATGTATCTAAAACTAAATACTTCTACTTCTAATACTAATAAATCTTCTTTTTGAAATATGAAATACTTTGACTTTTTGATTTATTACTGATGCTAACACTTTTATTTATGGTGGAGTTAATACGATCACTCACCAAAAAATGCATTTGAGAAACCATACCAGCGGCACCCAGAGGACCCGGTCAGCCACCGGCCGTGCACGCTGGCCGCGAAGCTGAGGGGGGTCCCAAAGATGCAGACGAGCATGTCGCTGGCGCTGATGTTGATCAGCAGCAGGTTCACAGGAGTCACCAACCCGGGGAAACGCGAGAACACCATCAGCACGAGGAAGTTACCAAGGAAGCCCAGGACCAGAATGACCCCCAGGAACACGGCTGCCACGGTGTGAACTGCCCGGGGTAGCGCACCGGGGTCCGATACGGAGCTGTGTCCGGTGCTGATGTTGTAGCTTTGCTGCAGGACGATCACCATGACTTCCTGGTAAGAATGCCTAAACCGAAAAGCAGAATGAACAAGTCATAAAACAAATACATTATTGCGGATTTAGATGATTGAAGGTGTAAGGTTTTAGCGCTAGTATCCTGTTAGCTGTTGTGTTTTTAGTGTTTTGTCTATCTGTCTTTTGATGTTAATTACTCTGCTCTCTCTCTCCAGGTGTCGGCACTTCCTGTCCGTGTGGCACCTGCTAGACTGATTGTTGTTCCCGCCCCTGATTGTGTCCACCTGTGCCCCATTACCTAATGTGTATATTTAGTCCTTCTCTCCCTTTGTCTGGTGTTGGTTCGTCTTGTGATGTCGTTATCTCCATGCCTGTTTGCCAGAGATTCATGTTACATTACCTAGTAGAGCCTAGTGATTCTATGGAGAATCCTAGTAGAGCCTAGTAGTCATTATTGATAGCTTTGGTTTCTTAACAATAAAGAATATTACCAAGCAACGGAATTGAGCATCTGAGTTCAGACCAGGGCCCACAATTCGTTTCACGTTTCTGGAGGGAGTTTTGTCGCCTGATCCAAGCCACTGTGAGCCTGACGTCCGGATACCATCCCCAGTCAAACGGCCAAGCGGAGAGGATGAATCAAGAAATGGAGACCTGTTTGAGATGCCTGGTGTCCCAGAAACCTACCACCTGGAGCAAACATCTGATTTGGGTTGAGTATGCACACAATACCTTACCCACATCAGCCACCGGAATCTCTCCTTTCCAATGTGTCCATGGATACCAGCCTCCATTGTTCCCGGTGCTCGAGCAGGAAGTTACCGTACCATGAGCACATGCTCTGGTTTGCCGCTGTCGCCGGGTATGGAAGGGGAATCTTCCTTTTCACAGGCAGCAAGTCCCTAATCACAGATTTCGACAGACTACGGCAGGGATCACCAACTACATTTGTCCAAGGGCCAAAATGTATCCAATAGACACTATCGCAGGCAAGCGATTTTTATATAGTCCACAATGCTAGTGGAGCACGCTCAGGTACGCGGACCGCATAAAGCTTAGCAGACTCTTCACGCTAACGAAGGATCACTTCTAGGCAGGGTTGGGAGGGTTACTTTGTAAATGTAATCAGTTACTGAATACTGAATACATGCTCTGAAAGTAATCAGAATACAGTTAGTTACGTATTCAGATTACTTTTAGAATACTTTTGTAATACTTTCTTTTGCCATAACAGATGGGTATGTTTTGGTGAACAGGTGACACTTATTTTACTGTTTTAATGGCTTATCAAGAACTCAAACACAACATCTTGGTTTCATTCTGGACAGCTCTCTCATCTGCACCCCACATAAAAAACATCACCCGGACTGCATTCTTTGTACTGTCTTAAAACATTTCCTTGGAATATGTTATGAATTGTAAGGTGTCCTTGGGTGCTTTGAAAGGCGCCCATAAATAGAATGAATTATCATTATTATTTATTATTATTATCTGAAACGATGTAATAACTTTTAAAACTTTTTCACTTTTTCAGTCACTTGACCCATGCATTCAGCAGCAGCAAGTCATTCACTTTGATTTGATCCCGTTATGAAATGTCATCATTTCGACAATAAATAAATGCTACATAAACGTTATCTTGCACATTTTATCTAACCATCTCCGTTTCTAACTTTCAATATATTTTAAAAGAGATGTCTCATCTGCGTGCGGGGGCGGGGCCTCACAGACACGCTGCATCTCTCTCTTGCTCAGACATGCTGCAGCGCTGTGCAGTGTTGTGCACAGTTCTGCCGGTAATGAATATTACCTTTTGTGAGGAAACCTTTCCACCAATAATTCCAATAAGTATTCCAAAATGTATTCACTTCAGGTTTACGAAAGTAACTGTAATCAGATTACTCGTTTTTCAAATGTAACGCCAGCTGAATACAGTTAGCCTACTAGATTTTTGTATTCTGATACGTAACGCCGTTACATGTATTCCGTTACTATCATAGACTGTATATATAAAGGTTACAATGGGTTGTAACCTTTATATATACAGTCTATGATAGTAACGGAATACATGTAACGGCGTTACGTATCAGAATACAAAAATCTAGTAGGCTAACTGTATTCAGCTGNGCGATCCATCGTGCACAGAAAGCGGTTTGTGTTTGCAGGTTCAGAGGTTTTAAACGGAAAACAAATATGTGTGGATCAAAAATACACATTTAAAACTTTTTATATGAAGTTGCATATGAAACGGAACACATTTGTGTGTGCATTGAAAAACACAAGTGTGAATCCTTTTGCAAATCATGAAATACAAGTGTGAATCCTTCTGTGTGCATGTGTGTATTATGAGACTGTTCTGAGCCCATAGGAAACCCCCATTTACTTCAATTCAGAATGTAAGGTATCACAAGGTGAGTGCTTGATTTACTAATACATTTTGTGGCTGAAGACTTTTAATAAGAATCAAGCTATCTGTTGGAATAGAGGAAATGTCTACTGTGCTATGGATGGATCATGTTCACATCATTCACCGTCACTGTTTTGGGGTTGCCATATATACCATATGACTCATGGAGACATCATTCACTACCATGCCATCTACTGTAGGTCTGAGAGGCGAGCGGCTGGGTGTTTACCGTTGGGGCCGGGGCCTGCCTTTACACAGGGGGCACCTACTATCTGCATCATTGCTACACCTGCAAGAACAACGGACAAGCAAGCATCTGGTTGAACACAGAAGGACACTAGACAGGAGCTACCACGGTGTGTAAGAGTTTGTGTGTGTGGCCCCTGGCGGAAAAAACACACACCTGAAATGTGGGTTTTGCATTAGTCTTGTGTAATGTTTATTAGCCTGTAATGTAATTGTGACAGATGTTAGGAATAAGCACAGTGTAAGTTAGATTTACTAACTTAAATTCTTTTGGAAACCATAGAGAGGCCAAGTCCCTCCCATGTCTGTGCCTCCTATGGAACCGTCTTTAGGGAAAAGTTGCACTGTAGATTTTGGGGCGAGAGACAAATTATTTGTTTTATCTTTGTCAATTTCAAAGTTCATTTTAAGGTCAAGAAAGATGCATTTATTTGTAGTTCTGTGTAAAATGGTCAGTCTAACTACATTTCGCCACATGGTGATCTACCGGAAGGGGAGGGACTTCCCCTTTCTATTACTACAATAACAATTTCAATAGAAAGAAAAGAAAGAAAGAACCTGATATTAATGTTATTATTATAGTATTAAGAGAGAGTTAAGAGCTTCTTAGAAAAATTGATGGCAGAATGAGGGACAGAGAGAATCAAACAGATGACAGAGGGCAAAAGTGACAGAAAAACTGGAAAGCAAACACACAGGAGCATTTACATTAGCGCATACTTCAGTTTAAGCCAAAGCACCCAAGACTTGTCATGTGAACTATGAACTAATCACCTGACAAAACTGAGCTGAATGAACTGACTAGAACATATTAATAACCAGGAGATGTTTTTTGGGAAGTCTTGAAGAGACACGCGTGACATGCGGGTGTCTCTATAGTCCTTCCAATAACAGCTCGACTTGGAGTCCACTGGCTACACTAAGGTTTTGTCCGTTATCACAGAGACTGAATATTAGTTGTCACAAAATATTTCCTTAGCTAAGTAGCGCAGTAACAGTAGAGTAATCCCAATTGGAGCAACATCATACTTTCTACTATAGTTGTCCTACCAAGATATTTAGGCCCTGATTCTAGTTCTTTAATATAAGGTATCGGCCAAGTTGGATCCACTACTTGTATTTACATAGCAGCAGGTGAGGCCTGTGTGCAATGCTGATTAAATATGTATCTGGCACATAGAAATTACAGGTGTAACCTAAGAAGTTTGGCACACCTTACTTTCAAGGAGATTTAGGGCAATATAGATTGTTGCAGTACTCTATTTTTTACTGGATTCCAAAATAAGAAATCAGCAGTTCCTGTATTAAGTCAGTGATGGCAGCTAAATATTGTGGCTTGTTTGTTTCTTGCTCTTAGTTGGTGGTTCTTACCTGGTAGAGGGATGTGCATGCCCGGCAGTGGGACTCTGAAAGGAGGCACCATCACAGGGGGGAAGGCAGGTAGTGCTGCAGTGGGTTGGCCCACATTGTGGGGCAGCCCTGCAGGCAGCAGTGACATGGTCTGCACCGCCGTTACAGGTGATGGCACCGTGGAAACTGTTACCACAGTGACTGGAGACACAGCTACATTTGAAGACACTGTGGCGACAGGGGGTAGGTCTGCTACAACAGGGGCTTTTTGTAACACAGAGACAGAATGGAAGGATTTTTAATTTGTGTTTGTGTCTGTGAGTGTATGGTTGATTTAAAGAGTGTGTACTCACCTGAAATAGTCACAGAGGGGGAGTGGCTGGAGGAGTCTGGACTGGAGGCGAGTGTGCGGGAGGGGGTCGTGGAGAGGGCCTGAGTCTGCATGGCTGCTGTGCTGCTGGCTGTGGTGTTGACACTGCTGGAACTGCCAGCTGCCGTCACATTTGGACCCGACCCCGCTACAAGAAGAGGGTTCAGTTCGGACTGCTGGATGATTTTTACACCATCTGGTTTACTCCACGATGACTCTCTAGTCCTGGCGTTGTAGTAATATGCCTGTGGAGAGGATAATGGACAAGAAAACACTTAATAACAAATAATAACCACAATATAAATCATGGCAACAGCAGAATAATTATAACCCTGTATTCATAACCAATTATATTTTTATAGAGGAAAGTTTATTTCAAGTCTAATGTTCATCCATTCCACATCACTAGACCTTACTTTTCTAAATTATAATATACTTTTGTGAACTTCAAAATACTGTAAAAATCAATAATGAATTCTCCATGTCATTAGTAAAGGGGCCTTACGATGTGCTTAAGTATGACTTTTGGCTTACCTTTCCCTCAGACGTCTTGTTCTCTACCCAGATTTCCTCTGCCGGGGCTCCAGATGCAACAACGGGGGGCATCCCTGGAGGAAACAGCATCCCTGGGGGAGGCGGCAGGTTCCCCATGGGAGGTGGAAGGAACGGAGGTCTCTGCAGCAAAATATAGAGACAAAGCATTACATTTTCAGACCGTAAGCGGTAGGGCTAGGTAAACAGATTGCCCACAAAGTTTTCTGGGTGTCAAGACAGAAAAGCAGTCGAAACAACTCGATCGTTAAATCAATTAAGTCAATTCAAATAGTTTCAGTCATATTCCTCCTTGATTATGTAACATGTCTTTTTTTTTTAAAGGGATTATAGTGATGTTATTGTGACAAACAATTATTTTCATTATCTATGTCTAGTCAATTGTGTCTAGTCGAGAAGTCGGGAAATGTTTCCAACTATATTCTGTAAAAGATGTATTTTACTTTTGCCCGTCTTGCTATAAATGCAGTGTAGCAGATCACTCCAGACAAAGTTAAAATTACTCAGCCAACACTAACATGAAGATAAACATGCACTTCTTATAAGAGTTTTGGACATTCACCTGTAGATGTGGAGGTCCGATGGGTGGTGGCATGCTTCCTGGTGGTGGGATGGGCGGCATGTTGGGGTCGAAGGGGGGGCGTGCGAATGGGGGGCGTGGCGGAGGTCCCCTCATCATCCCAAAGGGGGGTGGCGGCGGCCTGAGGAGAGGTGGTGGGCCTCGTAGCACTGGTGTCTGGGCGGGTGCGGGGGCAGGCACAGGGCTGCGAAACCGCACTGCCTGCTGCACCATTCTAACGAATCAAGACAATATCAAGTTACTACACGTGTTCAATGGCAGAGCACCAAGTAGCATCTACAAAAAACGATATGAGCACTCTGATCAGTACTTACATACTAACACTTTATATACTGGATCTTTTCACCATATTCTTACCATACCTGCATATGTCTATAACCTCTTACTATTAGCATTACCTATATTTAGACCAGCAGAATACACTTTTTTTTTGTATCCCCTGCACTGCCCTCTATGTTTGTATGTACTGTTTATATCTAGTGTATTTCTATCTCTAGCTGTTAAAATCAAATCTTATTTATTCTATATTTCATTCGGTTTAATATGTACTTACTGTACTTAACTGCATTTTGTTGTCTCTGTACACTGTGCACACAACGACAATAAAGTTGAATCTAATCTAAGAATATGTACAACCTCTATGCATTGTTTAGCAGTTGCTTATCAATCAAGATATTGTTTAATGTAGATCTTTACAAGGGGGGATGATGCAGTAGCTAGGCTAGTTTAGCAGACTATACTTATATTACAAAAAACTTTGTAGCAACTGTTAACTGTAAGCAGTAAACTATTAAGCTTGCATGGTATAGTATGGATACATTTGCGCTTATGTGCCTACAACATATGAGCAGCAGGAATACGCTTTTAAAGATGGAATAACACTGTGACGTGGTAGATGTTTTTGCTACGGAGACAGTGGGTGTAGCACCTTTATAACCGTAACGCTATGTAGCTCTAAAGTTGTTTATTATTCCACATGTTCTTTAGGGTGATATCCTGTTGATCAAAACAGTACACACTCAGGTTAATCAAACACTCAGTTAGTCTCGTTTATAACAAAACAGGCTTACAGCACCCCAGTCCATTCAAAACACTGAATTGACGGAGTTGTGCGCTCCTGCTTACTAATGAATATAGCATAGCTTAGCTAGCTTGCAATATGGCATTCACATTTAAAAAGCACACTTAAAGACTGCATCTGTGTCTGAACGGAGACTCAAGGCATTTAGAAGGAGGCATTCAGAAGGAGAAAAACATCTGTCTGTGTCTGTATGTGGATGTCCATGTTTACCGCGTGGTAAGAAATGTGAGAGCAGAGATCAGCCGCTTGGAAACACAGGCTAGTTAGCTGCAAGCTAGTTAGCTAGCAAGGCTACGTGCACAAGTTAAACGGCTGTTTATCTCCACCTTATTAAACACATACAACGCGAAATAACTTCACAGGAAAGCGTGGCTTGTGGCTTCCTGTATACTGAGCGCACATTCATTTTAACACTGTATTTGCTATTATCTGACCTGTTGTCGCTGAACCCGATAGCCTCGCTCTCTGTCTGGTCCGCCATTACAGGAAAATGTAACCACTCTCTTCCTGGAAACGCCCCTAAGTGGTTTCTACGTCTAGTATTGGCTAAACGTTTCTGTCAGTCAGAGCGTAGTTAGCTCTGATTGGATCATGTTTCTCACACGGAGGTTTGGTCAAGCATTCATGTCTTTGTTCACACTGTAGAGTAGACTGTACACATACATTATGCAGGATGTAGCTGACTTACAGAATGCCACTTAAATTGTTCTACTTCTGTGTGTTTACTGTGTTGATGCTGGTAGATATTTTTATGCTATGATCATTTCTGTTAAAGTCCACTGTTGTGAACAGATGTGAAAGGACAGTGATACATTCTAGGACGAAGTGCTTTCTCAATAATGGAAAAAGTCCATTATATACAGTAAAACAATCATAGGGACATATTTGAAGATAGATAATTATGTTTCAGTAATATTTTTATTTTGCATAGATACTAAAAGGTCCCATTGAGATCAGATTATTTTTTTACAAGGGAGATGTGGCCAAGAACAACAACATTGCTGAGTTTCAACAATTAAATTAAAACTGTTATGACCTGGATGGAAGATTTCAGCATTAGAATTTTTTCAGGGTTACTTTTTTTAAAAAGTTTTAGATGACTCGGTTATTTATTCCATGCAGTTTTATTTTCATATTTTAGGTACATGTTGATTATAACACTTGTGTGCTGAATATCTCAGTCCAACAATATAAACATCATCATCATATTTACACTCCACTTAGATTTCTGACAAAGGCTGTTGACTGGGGAAAATATTAGTCTGCTCAGGTCCCTCTGATGCAGTCATCTGAGTGTTGTGGTCATTCTTAATTCCCTCAGTGGAACATCTGGCATTTGGGTATGAGCACACAGGAAATCAATTAGAACATGCTTCAGTTCAATATGTAAAATAAAAGGTATTGAGTTGTGATTCTGTGAATCCTACAACCTCTTAAAGTATTACGTCACAGACGGTGTGTAAAATGTAAGCATCTTGCATTGGTAAAAATCTGGCTTTTTAATAAATATGAGAACACTTGCACACAAGACCAAAGAAACGTCAGCTTTCTGCTGCATTAGAGAAAACTAAAATAAACAGTGCTTTTGCTTGTCCATGGAATTGATAGAAATTAATTTAATTATAATAATATTGGCAATGGATGGAGCATTGAAAAACATGAACCAGCCCTAAATAGTCACTTATCTGAATTCACTGAGGATGTCTGACCTTGAGGTGGGGATCTGTGCCTTTGAGCAGAGGCCCATTTGATGATACTGGCAGGAAGTCGTGTAGGGATAGTTGTAAACTTCATAGCACATGGGATATGGGGCCGCACTGGGGCATGGACGCATGGACCGAGCTTGAGGACAGGCACTTGAGAAGGAAACACCTGGGTCCTGTCCTGCTGTCTTTTTTGAGGAAAACCGCTCAATGTTTCTCTTCCTCCTGGGGCGATATTTATAATCTGGCATGATATGAAAAAGCCAAGAGCACGAGTAAGTGAAAGTCAGAAGTTGACCATGCATATCAGATCAGATTTAAACTGAAAACCTACTGTATCAACAGTAACCTTGAGTAAAACGTGTTTACCCTCTAATCAGCTGTGTAAATGTCCATACCAGGGAAATGCTGCCAGTGAATGTATTTCAGTATGTCAGCCACTTCGTAGTAGGGCCTCTTCTTCTCCACACTGAGTTTGGACCACTCGCTGCCCAGCAACTGATAGGTGTACGTCATGTTGACTAAAGAGGCATCTTTTTTAAGGGCACGCCGATGGATGCTAGCCCAAACGAAGTAGGCATTCGGGGGCCGTTTAATGTGTCCATTCTTGTCTGGGACAGTCTGCAACCACCTAATATCTGAAGGAGATTTTATTTTGGAGACACAAACAATGAGTTAGTCCATTTTGATTTGAATTGAATCAGCTAAATTGTCACACATGTACATGGCACCGCCCATACTGGGATATCTAGACACTTCATTAAACCTGTAATAGTGGATCATTGGGCAGCAGGGCCCATTGAATAATGTGGGGCTCAAAAGCAAACTGGCATCTCTAAAAACTCCACACAATGTACAGTACTTGGTCCATTTGGGTAATTACTGCCTCCCATTGCATAGTACAGTGTCTTTATTTTTGGACTTAAGTGAATTTCAATTTGCTACCGGATTTAGCATCACATTTTTGTTTATTCTGGTCAGATATTTTTACTTTGTTTATCATTGATTTTGACTTATTGTTGTTGTCTTAATTTAGGATGACTTTAATGTCAAAATATGACTTGGACTATATCCATTTTGATTTGATTAGCTCATAAATTATATTAAAAAAATTGTTTTGACTTAGTGTCTCATCATTTTGCCTCCACCGTTACAATTACTGTATGTTTTCCTATCTCTCTACATATTTTCACACCATCACACACAGGCCCTATGGGGTACTGTACCTTCCTCCGTTGGCATGATAGTAAAACTGATGACCTGACCATCAGCTCCTGTGGGTGAGGTTGGGGTGAGGTGGACTGGATCTTGGCTCAGAGGGTCTCCAGCTGCACCCTGCCTTATCTTTGAGACCCGCAGTGGGACCAAGTTATTCCTAGATGGAAAAGGGTTCACAGTACTGACCTGGAAACAGTTGTGGAAAGTAATAAGTGCATTTACGGTAAATACAGATTCAAAGTACTTGTAGTTTATTATTATTTTCATGTGAGTTTATACTTTTACTCTGCTACTTTAAAAAAAAAAAAGTTTTTCGTTTTTGTTACAATAATGAACAGAAAAACTATATGAAAGCAGACAGGGTCATCCCTGGGTACAAATAAATGCTTACTATGTTTTAGAAAATATTATACATAATATACATACGTAAAATACGTACTTGCGCACACATCTATACAATCGTATACACACTTAGATGCTATAACAGTAGCCTATCTGCATACGTGTATACATATTTAGGCATGTAGGGCTAACAAAGGCAGGGTTACTACTCTGCTCCCACAACGTTTGTTCAATAACTATAGTGCCTGATTACTCTGCAAATTGATGAAAACTAAATATAAACAACAAACAAATGATGACATATTTGAAGAGGCTAAGATAAACTTAATTAAACCCTTAGGGGAAACTCACAAACTATCCAGCAGTATCCTCAATCGTTATAAAATAACCCAAAAGTATGATGTAAACAGCTTTCTGGTGATGATGATTATAATATGGCCTACATCAGCCTATGATTATGATAGTACTATTACATAAGGAGTTTTTATGCATTGACTACTTTGGCTTCTGATGCTCAAAGAATATATTTGTTTTACTAAAGTAACATTTACAATGCATTACTTTTGTTTTCAATAGAGTAGTGAAAGGCACTGACCATTGGGGGCTTGTAAGTGTTGACCCCATTTCCGGTTAAGTCCAGCGGATGAATCTGATCCGCGGATCCGGTCTGCAGGCACTGAGAGGCGGCCCCGGCTGCCGGTGTCCTCGCTGGGTCCTGGCCCGTGTTTCTGGTTGACCATAACGATTTTATTTGAACTCTCATTGTTATTATTTTTATTGCAAGGACCGTCGCTGTAATTCCGATTTGGCTCTGTTTTTTTTTTTTTTAAACCCGTATTGTGACAACTGGAATGCTCAGGCAACAGAGAACGGATTTGGAAGTAAATAAGAGCAACGTTGCAGATGCAAAATGTTTTTATTTCTATTTATAATCATACTGTTAGTTCTATTTTTCTGTGAATACATGTAATTTCCCCCACGTGATTTCTTTTCAGGACCTTTAGTGCTACTCAGTGTAGAAAACATATGTAACAAGTAAAGGTACTGCATTCATAAAGTTAGCATAGAAATACACTTGTGGGACCAAAAGTACAATTACTCATTATACAGAATGGCCGAATTGACCATTTGATACCTCTTGAATGTTTTTGCTTTATGTCTTCTTTAGACAAAAACAAGAAAAACTCTGGTGGTGAAATAATATTTCCTTTGTTGGTTTAAACTGTGTCCTACATTACTGACAATAACTCACAAAGTTGCATACTCTTACAAAAAATGAAGAAACCGAATCTTTAATGTTATAATTTAATTTAATGTCGAATGAAGTACAGAAAATATAGAGAACAATCAAATGAAACGAGCTTTACCAAAAAGAAACAAAAACATGATTCCCTTAAACTATGATTATGTTATTAGTAGCTCTCACATATGAACAAAAGCTTACAAGGAAACTAATCAAATATTAAACTAATAGCTATGGAATCATCCTTCTGAGAGTAACAAAATAAAGATTTGGTCATTTGGAGAGCAGTGCCTCAGAAAATGACAAGAGGCTCTGCTGTGTTAACACATCAAACAGCAACAACTATACACAAAGTCACACACACTCATTCTATGCTCACACACACTTCACTCAAGACCCGCAAACCCTTAAGAATGCTCTCAACTAACCTTAAAAATAATTCATTAAAACTCAGCTATTGAATGAACTCCTCCAATGTCCATGTCAAATTTAAGGAAAGTTATTTCTTGGTACATGTGGTGAGTTGCAGATAGGCAACCTTTGCACCAAAAGACTACCAAGTTTGCTGACAAAAACAGTTTTTAATTAAATGTACATTGCTAGGTTGACCAAAAATGCTGAAGTGAGCCACCGTCTTAAATATGGAAAAAATGTAGAGGATCATAATGTTCGGTCTTGTAGATAATGATCATGTCCCCTTTTTATTCAAATAAAAAAAGATGATCCTGTACCTCTATCCATAAACTGTACACTATATGGTTTTCCTATCATTATCGCAATGTCAACAACAGAAGACTTTGATATCGAACTCAAGGATATTTCAATTTTTGTAGAAGAGTACCAGCACAAATCTGTGCTTGAACATGTAACTATTATAATTGTTTCTTGTGCCAATCGGTTCAATTCAGTGCAATTTGTTTAATAAAAGAATGTTAGAAATCATTTCTTATATATTATTTTCATTACACAAGCAATTTGTTGAATTTTAGCAGTATTCTGAAAGCAGCAGAAAGGCATAACTGATGACACATCTGTTTAATTCCCCTTGTTATATCTTTATTGCGATATTCAACAAAGTTACCACTTATCGCACATTTTCCCCATCTTGTGCAGCCAAGAGAGGAGGAACCTTTCATTAGTAGAAATCTAAATAAAACACTGACAAAGACTTTAATCAGACAGAGGCATCCAGAAAGTTACTGCTCATTATAATATTAAGAGCTGCACATTTTAGGGACCTTTGTTCTGGGCATGTTAAGGTTTCACTCATCAAAAAACTTTAATAAAACTGTTGGTGTTTATTGAACATGAAATGATTCTGAACTGCTACAAGACTGAGCAAAAAGAGGAAAGTCAAATGCAATTCATCCATAAGGCTCAAGAACAAGCATACACTCACTCTGCCCTCTGCTGGAGGACCAGAGTATGGATTCACTAAAATGAAGACTTTGTAAATGTTTGCACTGATTTTTGTCCTAAAGGGGGATATACTGTAGTTAATTCAAGAAACAGGAAAAGAGGGAGAACCTTTTCACCCACAGGTAAGTAATGACTATAGGCCAACAGTGAAGGTGGGTTAACACCTTCACTGCTCTTTAAGTCTCTCTGTATGACATCATTTCACACAAACAGTTGAGGGGCACCTGTGGGTGCTCTGCCCTCCATCAACATGTCACAGGCTGGGGGATGATGAGCAGTCGCCAGCTCGCCACAGACAGCAGAAGCAGCGAGAGAAACATGCAAGGTTCTCTTCAAGTACAGCAGTCCTTCTGTGGTTCAAACTCTCATAACGTCAGACATGCACCCTCACAGACACACACACACACTCAGTCACACACATTTGCACTCCTTCATTTTCCAAAACTGCCAAAGTTAGCGAAGGCATCCTGTTTGGGAGGAACCATGGCCAGGCTGATGGAGTGTGCTGCTCCTGGCACTCCCATGCCGCCCATCATCACTGGAGCGGCCATGCCCAGATTCATGCTCATGTTCATTCCCATCATGCCTTGGTTTACAGGAAGTCCTCCCATCCCCATGGTCCCTGTGGTCATAGAAGGGGGGAGACTCGATGACAAGATAGCAGGCATTCCCATGGCGTTGCCGGCCATCATAGGATTGGCTGGTGGTCTGATGGGGGTCACCTGAGGCGGGGAGCTGAGGTTCAGTCCTCCGAAGTTCTGGGACAACAGGTTGAGGGGAGGAACTCCTGCACATAAACACGAGCAGGGAGAAGTTAATACTAGGTTTTACCAGTAAGTGAGATAGTAAAACTGACAAACGGTCAAGTCACATTTATTTATCTTTTTTACATCTGCAGGCTGCACAAACAGAAGAGGAATCACAATTTGGAAGATGATACCTTGCTGCTGGATGATGTTGTTGAGTGTGGGCGGTGTCTTGGAGGGGTTGAGGCCTGCTGATAGGAAGTCCAGGCTGATGTTGACGGAGGGGTCCGACCAGGTAGAGCCTAACGATCCTGGACCTCCAACACCAACCTTCTGCTGATCAAAGGGCTGCTGAGAGCCTCCCAGGCTCTAAAATAAAAAAAGAAGCATATTGTGAAGAACTCAAAACTCAATGCAAGTAACAGTCATAAACTGGAACTTCATACTAGGGACAAACTGATATCTGCATGTCATTAGTATCAGCAGATAAAGGCATTCAAATTAAATATTGGAATTTGTCAGAAATGTATATTTCCTCAAATATGAAAGGCCAATAGGATGATGTGTATACGCACATGATGTGAACCATTGACAAAGAGAGTGCAAAGGTGAATGTGTGCATTAAAAATATCTATAGAGGTTTCTCAATACTCTAATCTCAATACTCTAATTTCCCCTCCTCGACTCCTATCCTCGAGACTTAGTGCCGCCCACAGGAGATGCGAGCGGAGGACTGAGGAGGAACCATCAGTGTCTCCTCGGTTAGAGCTCCTCCAGAGAGCCTCCTCGATGCTCGGTCCTCGTTGTGCATTTAGGGAAATGAGATGTCCTTCAACATGGCGCGCTGAAATCCATTTCCGGGTCACTACCGGAGGACCGAGGTGTCGAGGAGGGGAAATTAGAATATTGAGAAACCTCTTATATTTGCATCTGCCAGTGGGCCATTATAATGATATTGAGACTTGAGACTTCTGCATAGACAACATTTAAATATTTAATTATATTTGTGCCAAAGCATCATACATGTGTGCATCCCTACTTTAGATTTATTGAACATTTGAACTAGAAGCATTCTTCAAGGGTGCACTGACATCAATCTTTAAATACAGGGGTGCACATACATAACTGGTACGCAGTTACGCATGCGCGGCAAACATCTGAAATGCGTACCGTCACTTGTCTCACTAAGCGCATTTGCGTACCGGCGGACTTGTGACGCATTTCCAGAAGGCGCTTCGATCACTGGACGACAGAGCTAGTGTACAACGGAATTGTGCCACAACTTCCGGCGCGAGTTCCACGCGCGTGCTCCACTAGAGCCCACCCCTCCCGTCAACGTTCAATACTACACCCCCACCGACAAAACGCATCCTCCCCCCCTAATACATGTTTTTGTGATATAATGATTATAACCAGGGGTTGAGGGGCTGAACACAGAACTTTGCGTGGGCAGCCCTGAGTACCAAACATTGTCTCCTGGTACTCATTTGAATAACTCACTAAGAAAGTTATGTGCACCCCTGTTTATATAAGTTAGGAGTCCCTGTCCAGGAAGGGAACCGTACATACCTGTTGAGAGCGAGAAAGGGGCATTGTTGGCATAGCAACAGACGCCCCTGGTGTTGCACCTCCCAGAGAGAAAGTCATGCTCTGAGAGGCGCTCAGCGTTGTGTGTGGATTGGTTAGTTGATGGTTCACTCCCCCCATCAGATCAAAGAGCTCTGCAGAAGGTGGGACGGTGGCAGGTTTGGAGCAGGGGGCGGACTGGACGCTGCCGAACAGATCAGTGACGGGCTGGGAGGAACCGGAGGGGGAAGCTGGCTGATTGGCCCCAAAAGCATTCCAGTCTCCAAATTCCCCGTTTCCATTGGATGGGGCAGCAGCTGGCCACAGGAGATTAGAGACATGTTACGTTTTTATTATAATATTCATCTTGGGCTTTAACACAAACAGACTCTTTCACCTTGTCCTAAATGTACACCAATTTTCTAAAAAATCTTTTGGGCGTTGCCATAAACTAGCATCTAATAAAACTGTGACTGACATTAGGCTTTGTGGATTTGTTTTGTTTATCAGTTGAACTTAAGTCAGTTTAATTGTTTCTTTTGAACGCTCTTGTACAGTGATGGACACAGACTCTCTCCATATCCCTACACTCAATTTTCTGTACGAATAACTTTCCCCCTTGGTCCGGTCAAAAGGTACCAAACAAAAACATCTGATGGAGGGAAGACCAAGTTTACCTGTGGAGTTTGGGAGGCTGGCAGAGGCTGCAGGAGAAGAGAAGTCAGCAAATCCACCAATGAGGCCTGAACTGCCACCTGGATGGTCAGAAACATGCATTATTAAAAAAAAAAGAAAAAATCAAAGGACTAACAACTCACTGGTCCAATAAAGAGTGACAGGACTTGTACACCACCTTTTAAATGAATCAATTAGAAATGAATTGAATAGCAGGATTAAATGTAACGTTACATTTTAATATAACATTATAAGAATGGTATACACTTCACATATTGAGTCTAACACATTGAACTTTACAGTGCACTGGTATGTAGCTATTGTTTTGTATTTAAAGCAAAACAAAAAGGGTAGCATCACTACAGTACAGTGCAAGTTATTTGTTTTGCAGAGCAGCAAAAATAATCCAGGAAGAACCTGAAAGTTTGCACGTAGGATCAATTCAATTGTAGGAGTACCGGTGCTGATCCAAGTTTAAATCGGACAACACTAGGGTGCCAAACTATTGGAGCCCTTGAAAGATGGCAGCATTTTCCCAACTGAAAGGCTAAAAGTACACTGTACTGTGATGTTGTTCCCCTTTCCTGCTTTACAAACAAAATAATGACAACATTTCAGCATTTTATTTTTCTCTTGTCTATATTTGCATGTTTCATTTTGAGGTCATCCATAAGTGACGGAAAGTGATTAAGTTAAGTTTCTTTGTAATACTTAGATTAGTTTACAGAAAGCAGGCAATTAAGTTATCCTCTCAACTTTTTACAACACCTAGACCAAGATCCTGGCCCTTGTTTTTTATATCTTTGCATTCGTAAAAGTTTGTATTTACCTGTTGCAGTGCTCTGATTGGATAAAGGGTCAATCACTAGTAGGTCAGCTAGGCCGCCACTCGAAGACTGCCTGAGTGATGACTGAAGACAGAAACAGAGATTAGAAATGTACATTCAAAATATATCCCACATTTTTAAGTGTGAGAGAGTGTGTGTGTGTGCGTGTGCGTGTGCGTGTGTTTCACCTCTGGGCTCTTGTCTCCGGTGTAGTGCGCTGCAGCTCCCAGGTCCAGAGTCTTGTTGCTTGTTGCTCCGCTGCGTTTCCGCGTGGTCGTCGTCGTTGTTTCTGTTGCCTGTGTGATCTGAATGCTCTTCGTTGTGACAGTTTCCTCCTCGTCTTTGAACTCAAGGGTTTCCTGCCTACCGTTCCTCGATGCTCGATCCTCCTCGTTGTCACTATGGCAACCGGACATGAAGGACGAATGAGGAACAGCACTCAGGAGATTTTGTATTGATCGTTTTTTGTATGTCTGTGTGTGTTTGGTTATGTAAGGGTAGATATTTATTTTAGGTTTCTACCAGAACATGTTTAAATGCTTTAATGTATAAAAAAACACATCATTTCCCCCAGACTGTCTCTCTGAGTATACCAGTATCAATGCTTCATTTAGCAAGCTTCTCTTTAAACCCTTCTTTAGAAAAAGCACAGCCTGCTCTTATAGCCTTGGGAGATACAATTGAAGTGTAGCTGCGGGTAAAGAGACACAGATTGGGGCGGTATATTCTAATAGGCCTGAATGTGAAGGGCAGCCAAATTTGATTATATGTAGCCTAAATCAAATGACAGCGAGGCTATGACTATCTAAAGTGCGTTGTGACTAGGTGATATTGGTGATACAAACAGTGGGAGCATTTACCTGATTCTCTCCGGTGAGTCGTCTCGTTCCTTCTTCCTGAACTTGTTGATTGTGTCGTCTATGGTGCTGCCTATCTTGTCACTGATCTCTCCGAGCTTCTCGCTGAAGGGGAAAGCTCCTTTGCTCTTATCCCAGTCCTCATCCCACTTACTCCGATCCAACTCGTTAGCTGGAAGGAAGAACACATAAAAAAGGGGAGAGAATAAATCTGAGCTGTTTTACAGACATCCGTCAAGTCTTAATCAAGAACTATATCATTTAAATGTACACACAAAAGAAAATCCTGGCATTGTAGAAGTCGGAAGAAGTTTTTTAAATATTAAATCAGTGAATATTTTCTGGATCGACTTGTTGACTAATCTATTTACACTACAGAATAAATAATATCCGCAATACTTGCCAAAATAATGACGGTTTTAAAAGGTTTTAGTATATGGGCAGACAAGGCTTAACTATAATTGATAAATGATAGCGTTTTGTGTTTCACATCATTGAAGAAATCTCTATGTATAGACTTAATAACTTCACAAAATGTCTATAGTGTTTGCTTTACATGATATCCATTAGGGATGATATCGGCCGATACTCACTCTCTGCCGATCGATCGGTGCTCTCTAAAAATGCCGATCGCATGACGTGAAATGATGACGTAAAATACATGAGACTTTTCTCTGTGCGCGGCAAAACGAGCTCGCCAAAATGGCTTCACCGGTCTGGCAGTATTTTAAGGTGTCTGAAAATGACTATAAAATAGCGGTATGCAACGCTGGGACGGAGCGGTGAGCGGAGCAACACACACACTAAGAGTTAGACCTAACACACTTAGCTATTTTATCTACCTCTGGAACAAGCTGAACTAGTTATAAATATGTGTATTCTTCACTGTCGGTCACTCATTACTGGATCAGGCTGTCAGGAGAGAGAGAGAGGGGGAGAGAGGAAAAGAGAGCGCTTCTGCTCATTTCTCCCGTGTTATTATCCAAAGTGAATGTAAACTTGAATAATCTACTTCATTTGAATGTAATAATTATGTTGGTTGTTGTTTGTGGAAGCGCCAGTGAATGAGCATTAACTGAGTTTTAAACATCACTTTAAATGGAAGATCCCCATAGGCCCCGCCCACTCGATCGGCCGATACTGATTCCGGCGATCGGCCCAAAATTGGCGATCCCCCTAATATCCATCACTCAAAGCATGTATAGGGAAAGTTATTATAACCATTTTAATTCACATTTGTCATTCGCTGTCAGAAGGAGACGAGACGCACTGAATTACTTACAGTTCTTGATAATTCCGCCTACTCCTCCTCCTCCTGCTAATACTACAGCTCCTCCTCCTCCTCCCATACTGTCACAGGACACTCCGATGTATTTATCTTTGTTCTTCTTGGCTTTCTTCCTTTCCTCTCTCAGTCTGTCGTCGTCCTGGACAAACTCCACCATCTCCTTCACCTTCTGACGCACATTGATGCCCTGATCCTTACCGCTCTCATCTGGACAGACGCACAGAAAGAAATGCTGGTTAACTCATGATCGTGTTTTTTTTTTATAATGCAGGAATACCAACAATGACATGAACAGAATTCCGTCTTGTTGAACACACTGTGTGCATGCTCCCCGGAGAAAGAACTCTTTATACTTTGATCTTTCTAAGAGTGCTTATTGTGCAAACAAATTAACAGAAAAGTTAAGACGAATTTTCATTAAGAGACTCACCAATGAGGTGGTAGTTTTCTAAAGATCGCAGGTCGTAGATGTGTTCTCTGGCGCTGGTGACGACTCTTTCAGACCCATTCCTGATCAGATAGGCCAACAGTAGTAAAGCCTGTGTGCAGAGAGAGGAAAGGGATAGTAAGAGATGGACTGAAAGACGTGACAAGAGAGTTCCCTTTGGGGAGGATTTAGGTTCAATTACTTTGGCAGAAATAATCTTTCCTTAAAAGAAAAAAATCTGTTCTGCTTTACTTAACTGTCCCTTCTTTAAACTAAACTTAAAAAACCCCAATCATTCAATCTCCCTTGGCAATTTCATAATTTATAATGTTTTCATTAAAGTATTTTGATTGTGTGGGAAGGAAACAAATTCAGTTATAATGCAACATTGCTCTAACATTTCACACGATACATACAGAAGAAAAACAGAGAATGAAAAACCCAGAATGACATGGATGAAATTAGATATGCAACACTGGAGCACATATGGGTTTGTGACTTCGTTAACAAAGAGGAACAGAGACTCGGCTTTGATGAATCCTGATACTACAATACAGAAATGAGCTGCACAGAACAACACCACAGTTACAGTGCAACACAGGCACATCTGGGGAACATCCAACGAACCACAGTGTAACGATACCTTGTACACTCGTCTCCAGTTCTTCTTGTTGTCCTTCAGCATCCTGGTCCACAGCATGTTCATCACCTCTGGGAACTGCTCATACATAAAGGTGGATCTAACACACACAAACACAAGACCACAAAAGTTAAAAGTGCTTTGAAAACCCAATGCATGTTAACCAAAACACAATCAGGTCAAGTAATCGGGGCCCGTAGTACAAAAACATCTTGACCTTCAGATACTGTCTTACCTGTGACAATTGTAGTAAGGGTTTAACCCACAATGCATTACGGATTAACAGTTCTTAATTCAATGCTCCTACCGTAACTTAAAATAGCAGTAACGCATTAAAAAGGAATCCTAAATTGCCCAAATCTAACGCAATGAAATATCAATAGGGTATATGTGTCCTATACATACTTGGCTATTTCTCCCATCAGTTGTCCGGAGGGTCCCCAGGGGTCGTCATTAGTTGCCTCTCTCACCTTGGACTCGATCTCGGAGTAGTTCATCACCACATTAGTGCTGTTGACACAAACATACATTTTCTTTCAAATGTGCTCCAACACATTTTGATATTAACATCACTATTCCAAACATGTAAAGGTGAAACCGTGTGGCTGTGCTTTCTTATCTTACTGTTAGTCAGTCTGCATTGCAAGTTATCAGCAAATGTTCTTGACGTCCTGATTCCCTCTTATGTCAGACAGACCCAAATACACACATTTGTATATCTACACACTTTTACACAACACAGATGTACTGCTACACATGAGAACGCCTCACTCATGCAGCACACACTAAAGCTGACAACACGTTCAAAAACAGGATTATAACAACAAACATATCTTTTATGCAGGTGTCGTACAGACAATGAAACCATGAAACACAAGGAGAATCTCAGCTGCCTGAATTATAAATGACAGCTTTCTAAAAGCCTGACCCCTGCACTTCAAAGGTGGACACACCAGCGTTGTGTGTAAGAAATGATTCAGCTTCACGGGGCACAAAAGGGAGATGAGACGGTGTGTGCATGAAAGAGAGGGGAGCAGGGGGCGTGTATCCATCTGTGTGTGTGTGTGTAAGACAGTGAGGTAAACAAAGCCAAACCTCGCCATAAGCAATGCCTGCTTCCTGCCCGCTTTGATTCTGTGTGCTCACCATCTGCTGTGTTTGTTTTCCTGTCTGTGTATCTCTTGATGTGCATTGCTTGCTTTACAGACAACCGAAAACCACAGCCAAAGCACTAAACATGTGAACCACACAGCTTTCACTCAATTTCCTATCATGTTATTTGTTCAGATCCTCTTCGCCTCTCCCAATCTCCTGATTCTATCTTCCTCTTTCCTTCCACAGCACCTTTCCTTGTCGTCTCTTTCTCCTATAAGCTCTGCCACTCTCCAAGCTGAAGGAAATAAGAGGCATCTGAACATCACGAGAGCTGCCTTTGACTGTGTTATTGTCGGTAGATAAGACAGACATAGACAGCGAGAGCTCCATAGTAGTGTGACTCTTCATCTGCAGGGAAAGCAAGGCTGCTGCTGCTGCTGCCAGCTCTATTGAGGTAGATCAATAATGGAGTGTATTCATCAGGCCCAGCCAGGCACAACCAATAGCTGATGGGAGCTGGTGTCTATTATTCCGTTTAAATCTCTGTTGAGCTCTCAGACTGTGCGACTTTACTGTTTATTCCCTCTTCTTATCTCCTTTCTTCTGTCTCTTGACGTATCTGTCCTTTATGCAAATCAACCGGTATTTTTCCCTTATCACATTTTGCTAAATAATTTGACAAATAAAGTGTGAAGCCAGCCAGAGAAAGTATAGGGTCTCAAATGTGGAAATGTGGAAAATAAAGCTATGATTTGGAAAAAGTAAAAAGAAAGAACTTAGGGACGACCTCCTCTTGGAAGCCTTGTTGGCCATACCAATGTTTTTATCATCATCATGGTCTGTATTTAAAGAGGTATACAGGGCAAAATGAATGTTAGAGTTCATCAAACTCTCTTCAATAAAAAGATTATTTTGGAATATATAATATCGCACTCTCCTTGCCACTGGGCAGTTTCTCTAAATAAAAGTGTTCAAGGTTTCAGTATTCAGATGAAATAACTACAGTCTGAGTGTTAATACAACACCCACACAGTATACCTTACCTTACACTGCATTTAACCTTATTTTCAGAATTGACAAAATGCAAGTGCACATTAACAAGTAGGGCTTACTTATTTGGGAAGGAAATTGTTATTAAAATTATTTTGACTGCAAATGTAACATGATTTACACTATTGGAGAGAATGCTCAGTGTTGCAGAATCATTCTCATTTCATTGATAAACATATTAAGTATATACTATGGGTCATATTTTACTCCCTTCAAGAAAAGCCTTAGAAACACCGCTCAATATAATGCAGTCCAGTTCAGCGGCACTGCGAACTGTAAATGTATATTTAAATGAACCCACTCTGAGAGTTTCAACCAAAGCCGATATTCAAATTATATTTCGATAACAGACGAGTATGCCACTCATAAAATGACCTAAGAAATTAAGACGGACATCAAAACTCTACCACCAAAATGAAAATTATTGGACAAACTGTAGGAAAAAAACCGAAATGATTAAGACGAGTAAGCAACTAATTATGAATTGCACCTAGATTTCACTCAGTAGCTGAATTAAGTATACATAGGACGTTTTTCTATTTTATGTTTTCTTTAATTATTTTACAGCTCTTGTTACTAGTTTCTTTACACATTCAGATTATTATTACAAATGAAATCTGCCTAAAGAGCACTTTTAACTCTCGAGGTATATGTTCATGCTAGTACAGTGGCACGTTATATTTTGAACACAGGTATTTTTAACTGAAGTTTGTTACTTTAACGTAAAATAACTGAAAATGTCTTCCAACGATGGTTAAACTCAAAAGGATTCAGATAACGTGCCTTTTCAAACAAACAGGAGGGTAGGCTGTTGTTGTCCCACCTCTTCTTCCTTCTCCTGGGTAACAGTATAATGACTATATCAATTATACTGCCCATTATACTTGAAACAAAAAATATCCCACAGACACACGTCACAATGAAGCATGTAGTCTAGCACTCAGAGAAATAATCAAAATATAGTAGTCTGCATCAACAACAGTAGCCAGTATGATCTGTATGGACGAGCTTTGTTGTCCTAACTGTCCGGGACCAGGGGTCATCGTGGGCTGCGTTGAGACATGGTTGCTCGCTTATTGCCAGGAAAAATACTATCCACAAACAATTATCTGGCGTATTAGCTTGCCATCCTTGATGCTTAGCTTCCCAATGAGGAAACAATGTTAGGTAAATGCATGGTTTAGGTAGCGGGCATCAGGGTGGGACAGGGCGTGATTCCGCAGCAGCACCAACACACAGAGACGACCTGGGCTTAGCAATACTAGCGAAAACAGCTAACTGGATAGCGTTCGTTGTGGTTTGGAACTAAATAAAGTCGGAGTTTTTAATTGTAATTTTCATGGCCCATATGAATAGGTGTAGAAAAAAATATGCAATGGGAGAAGATTTGGCAGCTAGCCAGCCAGAAGAGCTAACAGCTGAGGGGCTATCTCCGTGACGTATCCTGTCCCCTCAGCGATAAAAGCTGCTGATGCTGCCCGGCTAAAGCTGCTGATGCTGCCTGGGTAAAGCCGCCTAGCTAGCCGGTTAGCGTAGCAGCCACTTAGCGGTTGAGCCAGTAGCTCCACCTGCTCCTCCGTATTACTCACGCTTTGTCCACTAGCTCTCTGACTTTCCACATATTTAGCATCTCCGCACGGAACTGCGGGATTGCCGACTCGATGGTGTGTTGCCCCCGTGCCTCTTCGCCTCACAAGACAGAGGAGGTGTCCCGTTACCGACGACAATCCCCCCCCAGCTCCTTGATAAGCTCCGGTAGTACAACGGCCGCTGCGGTTAACGGTTCGGCCCCAGTTGCTACGGGAAACGTCGTTCTCTGCCTACGTCACTAAAGCGTCGATATGTTCCCTCGCTTATTAAATACAAATAGTGAAACGATGAATCTATTATTATCACAATTAAATAAAAACACGGTATGTTACTGCCAACATCTCGATTGTTTTGGTCCTCATGTTTAGTGATATACAGTAGGAGAAAGCATGGGAAATCATCAGTTATACATAGCCTACTGTGTCAATTCAAAGCAATGGCAATGTCAAAGCAAAATTGTGTTGGAAAATGTTTTATTGTATATTAATACATTTGGAATAGACGAATATAATATCCCATTAATTAATATTTACTTTTTTTCCCATTGACAGGAAGAAAGCCACTTTTTCTGCACTTTATTTATGCAGTTAAACCAGACAGCATCATCTTATCTAATGTTAAAAACATAAACTAGCAATTATAATTATAATTATTATATAATCATGCAAGTTATACACTTGTCAAATATTCTGTATCACTGCTGATTTGTGTCTAAAGGTTGGTCCGGACCTGAGGGGAGCCTTGCCCAAGTTTACACACATAAAATGTGTGTGTGTATAGAATAAAACTAAAAAGCAGACTTTTAATAACTGACCAAAAGATGTTTGTTTATTTAGAAGTGAA
This sequence comes from Notothenia coriiceps, assembly GCF_000735185.1. Taxonomy (NCBI): domain Eukaryota; kingdom Metazoa; phylum Chordata; class Actinopteri; order Perciformes; family Nototheniidae; genus Notothenia; species Notothenia coriiceps. The sequence continues at coordinate 60,885 of NW_011350556.1, forward strand.
ATGTTTTTGGCCTTTTGTTTGTCTATAGCTGTGTAACCAACTTAGAAACTAAATGAAACATAATGAGGCTTGGAGTAAATGTATAGTTTAGAAGTGCTTAACACAATTGTCTTGGAGATATTTGCAGATAAAATTCACCTGCAACTCTCATCCAAAAGTGTCTTTTTTTAAACAAACTCAGCTACTCTTTTGTTTCTTTTACAGATGTTGTTAGCAGTAGGTCTCTGCCTAAGCGTGATTGTTCAAACAAAAGAAACATGGGTAGAGCATCACAATATGGTGCATCAGTGGCTTATTGTGTTAAAATCTGTAATGCAGGATTTAGGAGCTGTATATTTTTATTAAAATGTAATCAAAATTATCACAACCCTATCTACTTTGGTTTTGTAAAAAGCAGCCGGCTCCCCTAAAATGTTCATTAGTGTCTTCCGCTTCTGTTGCCAGGCTGAGTGAGTTATTGGCTCATCCGCTCAGTCCACCACAGCTTGTATTATTGATATGTTGGCTCAGTTATTTAGGTCTCCAATCTGGTCTAGAATAAAGTAAGGAACATAATAAGGACGTGTCTGATTGAGTAGTGGTCATCTACGACAGAACGTTAGATTCTACACCTTGGTTTACATTTTCCTTTGGTCTTTCTCTGTGGGAATGTGTCCTTGGTCCTGTGAAGGTTTGGAGATGTTATTCACTTTTTGACATGTCTATTAATCCTGTACTATGTTATCTAGAGGTTTGTTTAGCCAACATTTGTATTGTAGTAGTATAACTCTGCTCTTAGTGTTTTTATTTTCAGAGATTGAATTAACTTAGATGGTAGTATTGCTTTTTAATGACTGCTTTTTAATAACTGTTTTTAAATGCCATATTATTAATGTCTTTCATTGTTGTAAAGCACTTTGAATTGCCTTGTGTTGAAAGGTGCTATATAAATAAACTTGCCTTGCCTATGTATTTAAATGCCAATAGGCTATAGAAAACGGGGGGAAAACAATATATAGCTAACTATATTTATATTGTCTATAAACTATGATAACAATAATTGAGTGTTTCCTTTTTATTGAGGGTCTGTATTTCCGTTATTATTTTTACAACAATATGGATAGACAAACCAAATGTATTCTATGTGAACACAATGGGGTGTTTAAACACTAGGAGCATCCCACAGATATGTATGTGTGTGAGAAAAACCGAGCTAAATATTGCATCCCTTCATCCATGTACTTAAGTGCTTAATAAGTGTTTTGTCTTAAAGGGGCTCTATTATGCAGATTTACAGGTTCATATGTGTATTTAGTGCCTCTGCTGTTTACATTCTTTAATGTTAAATTTTTTTCTTTATTTTTCTCATATTGCCTGTGCTGCAGCACCTCTGCTCTGATTGGTTAGCTGGCCGCTCGGTTGTTATGCTCAACCGCTTAGAGATGTCCCGCCCCTTAGCCAATGTGTTGGGGCGCTAGCCAATAGAAGCGCAGGTGTTTCATAGTGGGTGAATTTTTTTTTATTTTTAGGTTTTTTTTTAGAAACGTTTTTTTTTTTGTTCTCGTCTGTCTTAAGTGAGTTGCTAAAGTGATAGTGAGTGTTCCAGTGTGTAGCTCGAGCAGCGGGGGAGGGGGAGACTTTCGGGTTGAGTTTTAATAAATACCAGTCCCAAAGCGCGAGACTAACAAAGCGGCCCGGCTCTATTAACATGACGAGTGTCGACCCGCTTAATATAAGATATGTCGTGTATACGTTTTTACCGATGGCTGTTGTGCCGTTTTATACTCTCCTTTATGCTTGTAAATTTCCCTCCTGACCCTTTGAGCCTTCAAAAAGAAGCAGAAGGTGGCCGCAAGCCCTTTTAACGGGTGGACGGACGAAACGACTGGTTGATAGTAAAGTTGTTAAATTTTCCAGGTTAAGCGTCGAAGGTGGTAGTGTCTGTCTTATTGCTGACTCTTCAACCGAATCAATAGCTGACAGGCGTTTGCCACATCTTATCTCACTCCCTCGTATTATTTCCTGCACCGATCTTAACTCTTCGTACATGCCTCCGTCTTGGCAATCTAGATGTGGAACCTAGAATGGAAAAAGGAGTAGAACAATGCTCCACTTACTAGCTGTCTCCGTAGGAACTGTTTATAGTGTGCAATACTTGACTACTTTGTCTACAGTTGATGTAGGACATAGATAACAATAGCGATCTTCCCAGAACTGTATGACGAGTCTGCTAACAAAGTTGCAACTCATACAGGGACTACTTTTGTACTGGACGCTTGCTCATCAGTATCTTTACGTCGCTGACTAGCTTATTGGATGCATCTATCCTTCATGTAGTCTGTAAAGTCTCTTGTATGACGTGTATTGCAAATTTCCTGTTGTAATAGTAGGCGCTACTCAAAGTAACTCCACGTGACCGTTACGTGACTTTACCGGAACACTACAGTTACTGTGCGCGTGTTTAATCGATAGAAATCACGGCGACACGCGATCAGTTGCTCATGTCGGGTAACTGTATATGTGCCCCTCCTTTGTTATCAGAACTGTTAATCTCATATATCAGGTATTTTAGTCTATCGTTTTCATCACTCATTGTATGGCGAAAATACTCCCCAGCGTCATAAGTCTTTATTTTTCGCCGCGACACGACCTTTGTAAATGTCTTTCAAATTGTAACCAGGGAGTCATACTTTTTTAGTGTGTCGTAAGTGCTGTCTACCGCGTGGCCGCTGCTACGAACCATTCTCCTTGCCTCCGGCGTCACAGGGAACGACTTGTCTTCTGCGAATTTTTGCCGGCCCCCCACCGGACGACTTCCCATGAAAAGAAGTAAATGGTACACATAACACGGTAGTTGTTCGGGAACAAACGGATTCAAAGTTTACAGACTTACTTCACTACCGTTTACATTAGCTTCCACCGATAATATAGTCCCCGTGTCCGCGACGGCACCGTTCTTTGGTGAATTTAAAATATTTGACGACACCACACCTCCTTCAGAACCTGTGAGTGATACCTCTCTAAACCACAAAAAATGTGTGGCTCTATTAGTCTCGACGAGATTTCCTTGCATACGAACGTGTAAATTACCCCCTGAACCTAACTTGGGCACTTTCGGGAAGTAACAAGCCGGGTTCCCCTCTGAAGGCTAAAGGAACAAAAGACCTACTATTTCTCACCCACGACAGACAGACAAACGCGTCAAGGGACGACACCACTGTAATGCGCGTTCGGTGAACTTGCTTAGAATTAGAGTTCTACGTCCCTTTCTTTGTTCTGGCACATACTCGAGATGTGTGCCGGACCAGTTTCATAAAAGACTGTTTGACCTACATGAGCTGGTTTCACAGAGGCACCAAGGGACCTTAATGGGCAGAGAGAGGGTGCGGCACCGTCTTTCACTACCCGGCTTCCGTACGTTCTGCAGAGGGACTGGACCAGTTAGAGTTAACACAACACTCCACGATTGACCTCGAGGTTCGTTTGATGTGTAGGTCCTAAGGTGCTGAAGTTTCCTGGTATCGTTATAAAAAGATGAAACCCACTTTTTTGGTAAGGACTAAACTTTCAGTTACTTTTACTTCGCGTTTCTATTCCGCTGGTCGAACGCCTGAACACGGTCGAAGTTTACCTCAAGCACGCCTCAATTTCTCCGAGACTTACTTGCAAGTCCGGCAGTTAAAGCCTAATGTCCTACAGCACCTGAAACCTTTTGACCACCCCGGTAGTGATGGTTTTATAGAGGTCTGACCGTTCTGCCGTAGTAGAGTTACAAAGGCAGGTGTATGGCGCCACACTGTCGTCGTAAGAGACGCGGAGTGTTTTTATTTTTACCAAGCGGTTGGCTTTTGTCTAACTTCAGACCGTCGTGTGTTGTCTCCCGGGGAGGCCTTAGCGGCAAAGGTTTCGCGGTCTCGGGCTGTGAAGTTTTAGTGAACGACGCCGTCTTCCTCACAAGTCTTTAGTTGTAACTTCACACACTTCATTCCAGTTGTAGCATGAGAAAGACTGTTGGGGACGACAGACATATTAGACTGACAAATAATACCTTGACACTAATTAGTCATTTGTACGACAGACAATAGACAACAAAACACACAAAACACCAAGTCACTTTTATTCCTTTAGTGTCAATTTACCACGGTGACATGTAATTACGAAAAGGTAAGAATTCGATTGCTATAATGATAATAGGTATAAGAGTTTACGTGATTTCCAAAGTCCCTCGCTTTTCCTCGCAAAAAACCTAACACCGAGAACGTTTTTATTAAAAAAGCAGTTACACCGAAGGACTTATTCCTGTTCCAACTCATGGGTGACACCGAATCTCACTAACAACAAAGGGTGGGACTAACACAGGTGGACACCGGGTTAATGGAATGTACAACATATAAATTCAGGAAGAGAAGGGAAACAGACCACAACCCAAGCAGAACACTAACAGCGAATAGAGGTACCGGACAAACGGTCTCCTCCTAGGTACAAATGTAATGGATCATCTTGGATCACCTAAGTACCCTCTTTAGGATCATCGGATTCATCAGTAATAACTACTCGGGAACCAAAATAAAGTTATTTCTTATAATGGTTCGTTGCCTTGCAACCTCGTAGAATTCAAAGTCTTGCTCCGGGTAGCATAGTCTTCGCCCCGGGATAAATACTAAACAGCACCGAAAGGGGACAAGGAGTGAGGGTACGGGACTTTGCGGAGCTAACCTTGATGAGATGAAACCCAAAAGGAGGCATGTATNAAACACACACGAATGCACAGCGATCCGTGCACAGAAAGCGGTTTGTGTTTGCAGGTTCAGAGGTTTTAAACGGAAAACAAATATGTGTGGATCAAAAATACACATCTAAAACTTTTTTCTGTATTTGGATTTTATTTACATGTATATGAAACGGAACACATTTGTGTGTGCATTGAAAAACACAAGGGTGGACCCGGAAATACAAGTGTGAATCCTTCTGTGTGCATGTGTGTATTATGAGACTGTTCTGAGCCCATAGGTTCCTGTTTAGGTTTCCTTTAACGCTAGCTGCATTCGCCCAGTCGAGATGCAGCAGCCTTGCAGATAGGGCTACATGTTGGGGTTGTTGTCTCCTTTTGTGACATGGTTATGAGTGTGTGTTTGTGTGTGTGGTCACTGCTTGGTTTTTGTGTATGTGGCTTGTGTTTATAGTAGTGTGATATTTCCGGAAGACATCTTAAGTCTTGAGCAGTTTCATTAAATGATCATTATTTGTAGTCACTCACTGATTTAATAAGCTTTAAATGAACAGGCTCATTTTTGAGTTGGAGTGAATCAAATTGTTTTAATCAGTGGAGTGCTCTGTCTCAAATCTGGTTTTGTTTAACAAACTAATGTATTTTCCAGTGTAGTCCACCACAACTGCTACTAGTTGCTAGGACAAAGTAGTAGTAGTAGTAGTAGTAGTAGTAGTATAACCTTTATTTATCCAGGAAAATCAATTAAGAACAACTTCTTATTTGCAATGATGACCTGACAAAAATATGAGTCTCAGGCGATCATGGTCTTTTTTTTCTTCTCTCTGACAACAGGCATGCTTCCTGGCATGGGCCCGCCTTTAGTCTCGATGATGCACCCACAGCTGACTCTATCCGCTCCTGTCTCAATGGCCGGATCAATGCATCTCCCCGAGTGGTCAGAGTACAAAACCGCTGACGGGAAAACATACTACTACAACAACCGAACCCTGGAGTCCACCTGGGAGAAACCCCCCGCCCTGGTGGAGAAAGGTAGGCACTGCAGATGAGAACACAGGCTCGTTCTGTGTTCAGCAGCTATGAATGATATGTAGCATGTTTACTGACCTTATTGATGGACACAACAGCACTTTTAATCATCTCATTATTGGTTCCTCCCCGTCTTCAGAAAAAGAAGCAGAAAGGATCAAAGAGCGTCTGGCCCAAGAGGAAGCGGAGGCCATGGAGATGGAGGACGAAGAGAACAAAATGGAAAACACTAATAATGAGAAGGAGGTATTTTAAAAGTTGATTTACCTACTTAATGACAACAACAACAACACTTAACACATTCAGGTTCCAAAGGGCATTGTTGCTATGGCCTTAATGAAGAACAGTATCATCTCAAAGCATATTGTTAAGGGGTTACATTATTAAGAATTTTTCAGCATGCAAGAAATCTTATAAACTGCACAACATGAATTATACTACATAACTATTATACATATGGTATAATTAAGCAATAGCTCACGACAGGCCGTGATATATGCTCATGCAATATGAAAGAAAAATACACACTCTAATTTAAATAGTTTTTATTAGTAAATAATGATTTTCAAAATAAAATAGTCCCTCCGTTGCCTTCTTCACAAAACATAGTGCAAGGTGGTTGCTATGCAACAACACTAACAGCAAGCAAACATATTAGACAGAGAGCGTTGATCCATTATTTGGCTGTTTATTTACATTCATGTGTATGTTGCTGTTTATTGTGCATCCACTGAAAAACTGTCCAGCATCAGTAGCATGGCTTACGTGGTCACTTGTACAGGTTGAGGTTGTTCGAGGCTGTTGCTTGGCGTGGCGAGAATATTGCTCCACTTTCTCCGGTCCCAGAGATTGGGCTTCCAGTAGCTCTGGAGAGAGCTTTCGCACCTGTGGCCACTAACGGTCATCATTTCTCTGCTTTGTTTCAAGACCCGCATCAGAAAGCTTTTGAATGGTGCTACTTTTCCAGTTGGTCTACCTGCTCTTCACTGAAGAGCAGGTAGACCAACTGGAAAAGTAGCACCATTCAAAAGCTTTCTGATGCGGGTCTTGAAACAAAGCAGAGAAATGATGACCGTTAGTGGCCACNGAAGAGACACAACCGAGACTAGGAGGTCGCCACCAGCCCCGGCCCCTATCCGCCGTCACGTTCGTTGTAAAGACGCCGTCGTAAACGGACTCCAGGTCCACCTGCAAAAGCTCTTCCCTCTCCAGCCTCCAGCAGAGCGGTCGGCCATTTGCAGGTTATGTTGCCTGATGCTCCAGACCTCCTAGGTAGTAAGTGGAGGGAGTGGAGTAACGTCCGATCAAACAGTTTAAAGTGTGTCATACAACTATTGAACTGATAATACCTGAATTCACTGTATGAGTGCATGGCATTAGGCTGTTCAAAGGCATGATAACACATATGTGCTTCAAATGAATGATAAAATAAACTAATCACTATTGAGGGTTTTAAAGTAATATTTCTTGTTTTTAGCAGCTTTTATTGGTCATGATGTCTTTCTGCTGGAATGAGGAGAGTAAATGAGAAACTATAGGGTGTTTGATGCAGTGATGGCCTAGTGTTTTATTGGGAAGTAGACAGATCAGCTGGTTCTTCTGAGTATTTCTCCCACTGGAAAATTCCAGTGCAGGGTTTGAAAGGACATTAAAATGATTTGGCAGAAATCAGGAGTATTCTCCTTCATGCTGACGTTACTGATGCAGGGAATAGACTTTCATTGGACCAAATTATTGTTCTTCCTTTTTTTTATATTTACTTTTTTATTCCTACTTTGCTTAAACAATTAAATAATTATTCATTTAATAATCAATGAAAAATAAAATCCTCTCTAATATGAGAGTCACTTTTGTCTGTTGTATATCATTGTACAAATAGAATATTTGCATTTAAATTTAAACTGCTGATGGGACAATACAACTAAATTGTATAAATACTTTAAAGTCCCAATTCATGTTGCAACTCCTCATACATTACAGGTGTTGCCTTTCCTTTAGAGCAGTGTTTCTCAAACTTTTTCATACCAAGGACCACCAATAACAAAACACTCGCGGACCACCTAACTCCACAAATATCCAAAATCCCATAGTTTTTCTAGAAAATATTTCAAATTGCCTGACAATGGTACAAACACGTGGCAACATGTGTGATGCAGGTGTTGCGCTGGACTATATCATGCAATCGAAAGTGAAACTTAAACTCGCTCCTTTGCGGAGATATTCTTGCGAGAGTGCGGAAAACTTAAATGTATTTATTTATTTCAAATGTGAAATTGTACCAATATACTCACGGACCACTAGGGGGCGCTCACGGAGTACCAGTGGTCCGCGGACCACACTTTGAGAAGCACTGCTTTAGAGTTATGGCTGCGGTTGGTTACTTTGAGACTTGACCTGACTTTAGGTGTAATATTAACTTTTTTCCTAAAACTCTAAGCAGTTGCAACATTTTTTTTACAGTGCAAACGAAGAGGATTTGATGCCATTGCCTATAAAAAACCTTTATTTCCAGCCAAGTAGCACCCTCCATTGATAGGTATGTTTTGGTGAACTGTGATGATGGGAGGTGAAGAAGGGGTTGTGTAATTATGAGAGGAAGTAGGGGGGGGGCTTGAACTCATAAGGTTCATCTTTCTCTAACTTAGTCTTAACAGTCTTTAAAGCACATTTTGATGTGACGTATCTTCATGACACATTTTTATTTTATGTTGACTAAATAAAGCCTCTTTTTCATAACTGGATCTGGCATTGTCTTTTTATGTATGTTAAACACATTGTTTGTCATTGAAATGTTAATATAGCTATAGGATCAAACATGATCTACCAAGCTACCTACAGCTGTAGCTACGCTAATTTTATTGTACGCAATAACCGCACGATTCATATCTCTCGTTTAGAGTAGCATGTAACCCTCCCAATGCAGCTAACATTAGCTCAATTCAACGGATGCTATGATGTTTAACACATTACTTTCTTGCCTATTTTAGAAGGCGGAGCTCCGTCCACATGGTCGGATCCCGCCGGGTCTCCGACAACCGAGCAGGCGGACAGCAGGACGAGGATCAGCGGGAGCAGAGGGCCGTCCATAGTTGCTCCGGAGCTGAGATACCCGGGAGGAGAGGAGGCGAGGAGCGGATACGGAGCAGCGACAGTTAACACATCAGGGTCAAAGTTAGCTCCTAATAGGTTTTATCTTTCCTTTACACCAAAAGTTTGTTTAGAATCAGACAGTGTACATTTATCTTTGTGGCTAAATAAGCTTTAAGTGTGATAGTGCACAAAAGATGGCTTTATCATTGTCATGACGATGCAGATCCATTCTCCAATAAACGGGCGCTTTTACACACGTACAGAAATATCACGTGATCCGAAAGTGGCTTATTTCGACCAATCACAGCCAGGCATAGTAACTCCACAGCAGAGTCAGAGATAAATTGACCTATTCATTGCATCTCTCTAGGGCTTTGCTCCGCAGCAGACAATTGAGTTACGTACTTCACGTAATGTCACTGCAACAACATGGTTTTATAACGCAGCGTTGACACAGGATTGGAAAATGTAAAAGTAGTTCCAAAACATGATACAGCATAAATGGTTCATAGACAGCATCAAATAGCCCTGTAAATCTTTACAACAGTAAAATGCAGCAGTATTTTTAATCCAACATAATTTATAATAATACACTAAGGACAATTTAGGCAACATTTGTAGTTAATATACACATTCTAATTAAGGAAAGAACTTGAATGCATAATATTGACTTCTAGTAGAACAATTTCTGTGTCTGAATACCCAAGATAATATGCAACGAAAACAGAAAATCAGGACAATAAATTGAAAAAAACAGTGGAAGTTGCCTTTATTTCATTCAACAGAGAAATTGCTGCAACATCGGAGTAAACCACTGAGCAGAAACTAACATTCACACTGAGCTGCTGAAACAATGACTGGCAAAGTGGAGCAGTAAGGCTTAAGGACGCCTCAGTCACATGCACACACACGCACTCATGCACACACCACACAGACGCGCACACTCACTCATTCTCACTAATTTTCCTTTACATCCGTTATCTTACACCTCTCTGTGGCTGCTTGTGCAGCAGCCTTATCAGTATTCCTCTCCCTCTAATGTGGTCAGCCAGAGACGAGGGCTCAAGGGTCACCATCAGATCAGGTGACCTCAGTTTCCTGCCTTAGCTGCAGGGCAATTTCAGGGCTAAGAGGTGACATTACACAGAGACCTTAACCGTTCATCTCTATGGTACATCTCCAAGCGACATGAGCCCCAGCCATAACACTGTGAGGCCAGCCGTGGGCCTGAAGGGCGGGGAGATCAGGGGGGAGTTCAGGGGAGATCATGCTCTGGCCAAAGGGAAGGCGAGGAGGAATAGGACCCGGCCAAGAAGATGATGTGATTGGTCACTTGGTGGAGCGTCGGGTGGGCTCAGAGGCAGTAGGGGGAGGAGGCGGGCCACGGCGGTCCAGGTCTTCGATGTAGAACATGACGAGTTTCCTGCGCTCCTCGGGTACACACTCCAGAACGAGGTACCGCTTATCGTTCTGAAGAACCTTCTCCACATCCTTCAGGTGCTGCTCTGACTCCTGGATCAGCTTTCTCGACCTGAGGGAGGAGAGGAGGTGAGACATGGGTAAGGCACAGGATGGTCATACTATCCTCTGTGAGATTCAAGGACAACAACTGCTGTTCTGATTTAAAGGGGACCTATCATGCAAAATGCACTTTTGGATGTCTTTTATACATAAATATGTGTCCCTGCTGTGTCAGGGAACTCACGCAGCGTCAGAAAATAAAACCCACTCTCTTTTCCTCTTTCCTCCGTAACCACATCTCTAAAAACTGGGGGTCCAACGGAGCTGATCCAGATTTGCGTCCGATATGACGTAATATCAGAAATGTGGACCCACGGCACTATCAGAAACGTTACTATCAGGAACAATGCCCGACTGTTTTGGACGTAATATGGTCGGTGCATGTTTACATTAGCATTGCTAACACTCAGAGCTAACCTGTACTGGAGAGCATGTGTGTGAAGAAGCAGGAAATAAAAAAGGAACTCACCTTGTGGTATAACCGGCAAGAGAGAAAGCCTTTGAGCTCCATACTGTTTCAGAAATAATCCTTGATAATCCATGATATGGCGTTTCATCACGGCAGTATTTAGTTTAGACAGTAGCTGCCGGGTCCCGCATGAGCTCAGCCCCCTCCTTTTTTATTTGTTATCCATTTTTAAAGCTTTATACCCAAAATCAGCACTTTTGAAAATAGAGGGATATGAGGCATGGCTAGAATGGGTGATCTGTTTGGTATTTTGAGCAAAACACTTCATAGACATGTTTTTTATATTTGTTATATATCTGAGACCTATGATAGGTGCACTTTAAGTTAAAGTCTCTCCTTTAGAAACAATTTAGTATAGTGAGACTTTGCTAAACTACACAATAATTTTTAAATATTTGGATTGGCTAACGGTAAAAAAAAAATGTACACAGTCTATAAGTAACACAATATTTGTATCACCATCACATCCTGTGCCATCTACATGTCTGCAGCTTATCTTGACTTGCCTCGAAAGTTTCTTCTCAGAGAATTTTACAATACTTACAAAAGTTCAAAATCAAGAGAAAGGATACACTTGTTTATTAATAGAAACCACTCCTAAGGGAATGAAAACATGATGAACTATGATAAGTGGAGTTCCTGAATACTTTGAATGTACAAGACTAAAAATATTCAAAGGCTTTATTTCATTTGCACAATAGCTACAGCATAGTTTTGGCAATGAAAATCTTAAGTCCCAGGCTCTTTTACAAATGTAACAGATAGAGTTCTCTTCTGTCATTGTCTTTCAAACTATGCTGACATTGAGGAAATAGAAGTTGTAATATTTGAAATCATCTTCTTTTGGGGCCAAAAACGATTTCAAATGTAGACGATACATGTCCAACTAAATATTTGTAATATTCTTAGAGGCACTGTTTTCATTTTGCATATCTAGTATGTAAGAGGAAGTGTACTGACCTGTATGTGATGAACTTTGTCTCCTTCAGCAGAGTTCTGAAGTCAGCTTTGGCTGTGATGTACTTGTCTTTGATGTAGTCTTCAAACTCCCGCTGTCTCTTCTGCAAACACAGATTAAAAACGTCAGACATCAAAACTCACATAGATCACAACATTACAAGTTTAGGACATAAATATCAACCTCTCTGTTGATCAATTCAGAGAAGGGGTTTGGATTTGATGAACCATGACAGGAAGAGTTTGATGTTTTCTACTTTCTTATTGTGCAGTGTAACTACACAGTATGTCTTGACCTGTCACTAGATTCAAAACACTAGTATATTTTGTAATTGTTGTCAAGTGACTTTTATACTTCCATTTAAGAATTCACGAAGCATAGTAATGTAAGTCTTACTCTGTCACTGGAGGAGAATTTAATACAGCGAGGGTCCTCCTTGATAATCTTCTTCACCTCCTTCCATGTGGTTGTCAGTGTGATCTACAACACAAACAAATTAATGATATATTACATGTAATAACAATATACATTCTTTTCACTGGTAATATTAGCTCATTAAAGAAGACAAGTTTGATTGCTGTTGGCACCTTTTTACTCCTCACCATGCTGGTCTCATCGAGTAGCTGCCGGAAATGTTCTTTCTTTTTCTTGGCCAGTGCTTCTACGTGTTCGTTAAACAGCTTCTCCTTCTCCTCTCGCTCCAGCAGTGACGCCGACTCCCAGCGATGGTCTTTCCGTAGATTCCGACGTGTGTCTGACCATGCTGCATCTGAAGACCGTACCTTAAGAAGGATTACAAAAACACTATTAAGGCAAGTCCGAAAGTAAATACTTGTTGGCTTAAGTTTTATACTGAATTTGAAACAAATCTTTTTAAATTGGAAAACTCCTTTCTGGTCTTCTACATCAAACATATTAAAACAAAATACTTAATTGGAATAGTGGAGCTGCAATTTAAAATGGCTTAAGCACCCCCTTTTTTATATCTCTAATAAAGAACAAACCATGCTCTGTTATCTTTATTTACATTTTGAAATGCTGAAAAGATGGATGATTCTGTAAATATATATATTAAAAAAGATTACTGTACACTGCTGCTGTGATTCCAAATAAAGTGAACTATTTTAATAAAAAATAAAGGGGGTATTGTGCTCCTGTGAACAGACTTTAGAAAGTGATCTTAAAGATTCTATATCTTCGGCCAATCTATTTTTCTTAGAAGATCTTGTTAAACTCGATATAGGATGATGCACATAGATTAGTAATTACAAACAATTATAATTTGATTAATATATTTTAAACACATTAAAGCAACTTTCATGAGGAAGTTTAAAAGCTGCAGGGCCTCTCACCATATCAGACATGAGCGCTTTGAAATGCTGGATGGCCTCCTCCCTCTTGTGCTGCTCCCTCTCCCGGTCGATCTCTTTGGTCTGCTCTGAGCGAGCTTTCTGCACCTCCCGCTCCCTCTCTCTGAGGCTGACCTCGATACGAGCCTGCCGCTCCAACTCTCGCTCCTTATCCACGTCCACGCACTGTGGAGGAGAAACACGTGTCAGATCTGTTTTTCAGGTGATGTCGACAATGAGAACTATGCCTCGTAATAGAGCTGTAGACCGGGTTCATACACTTTTTCACCAATGATTTTCCATGACTTCTCCGTGACCTTTACCTGATTTTCCATGACCAAAAAAAAAAAATAGACTCTTTCTCAGCGGTACCACTGAAAATTGTTTATAACATGGAACAGGAAAATAAGGTCTGCATATGAAACATGTTGTAAAACAAATGACTTACAGTATTTATTATTATAGTATTACTATTTCGGCGATTAGATAAAATATAAATTATATTTGATGCAACTTTAGTTACATTTTCATGATTTTTCCAAAAAATAAATAAATATTGTTTTCCATAACTTTTCCAGAGCCTGAAATTAGCATTTTGAAATGTCCATGACTTTTCCAGGTTTTTAATGACCGTATGAACCCTGTGGAGACTACCTGTCAATCACACGTACTTGGTGTAGCAGTTATTTTCCACACAGAAAAGCCATGCTCCTACCTTGGCTTGTTTGTCCATGTACTGTTTGAACAGTTCTTCTCTGAGTGCAGAGCTCTCCACACCCTTGTATCGTGGGTCAGTTTCGAGCCTCTCTTTTAATTTGCTCCACCGCTGGCCTCCCTCTATGTGCTGCTCACTTAGGAGATCGAAGAAGTCCAGCTTCACCTGTGAGCACACGCAAACACACAAGAAATTAGGAATCTCTCAGACAACAAATGATCAGCAGGAGGGCAGAGCCCCTGCAGATAGACCTGTAGGTGTGATGTTTGTAAAGAATGATTAATATGACACTGATGTAAATGTGAGCGAGTGATACCTTCTCTCCTCTGGACTTGGAGTCCTCTTTCTCTCTCTTCCTCAGAGCAGTGATGAACTCGACGAAGATGGCCTCCCTGTCCTTCATCTTCTCTATGGTCTTAAACCGCGGGTCCCGGCCGTGCTTTACTGCAAATTCACTAAACGTTGTTCTGTAAAGATAGGAAAATCAAATAAATCAGTGTCAACTTGTGTGAACAGTTTAAATAACAGTTACAATTATTTCTTTAAATAATCTCTTCACAACAAAATATCAAATTATTATTAACTACTAATAATATATCAGGATGTGAAATATTGCTGGCATTCACCAAATAGCGGAAATGGTTTAGCTACTGTTTAAAAGTTATATACAGTGGGGCAAAAAAGTATTTAGTCAGCCACCAATTGTGCAAGTTCTCCCACTTAAAAAGATGAGAGGCCTGTAATTTTCATTCTAGGTATACCTCAACTATGAGAGACAAAATGAGAAGAAAAAAAAATCCAGAAAATCACATTGTCTGTTTTGTTAAAGAATTTATTTGCAAATTATGGTGTAAAATAAGTATTTGGTCACCTACAAACAAACAAGATTTCTTGCTCTCACAGACCTGTAACTTCTTCTTTAAGAGCCTCCTCTGTCCTCCACTTGTTAACTGTATTAATGGCACCTGTTTGAACTCGTTATCAGTATAAAAGACACCTGTCCACAACCTCAAACAGTCACACTCCAAACTCCACTATGGCCAAGACCAAAGAGCTGTCAAAGGACACCAGAAACAAAATTGTAGACCTGCACCAGGCTGGGAAGACTAAATCTGCAATAGGTAAGCAGCTTGGTGTGAAGAAATCAACTGTGGGAGCAATTATTAGAAAATGGAAAACATACAAGACCACTGATAATCTCCCTCGATCTGGGGCTCCACGCAAGATCTCACCCCGTGGGGTCAAAATGATCACAAGAACGGTGAGCAAAAATCCCAGAACCACACGGGGGGACCTAGTCAATGACCTGCAGAGAGCTGGGACCAAAGTAACAAAGGCTACCATCAGTAACACACTACGCCGCCAGGGACTCAAATCCTGCAGTGCCAGACGTGTCCCCCTGCTTAAGCCACTACATGTCCAGGCCCGTCTGAAGTTTACTAGAG
>NW_011350556.1:76205-118979 GCF_000735185.1 Notothenia coriiceps
AAGTGACGTCACCCCATTCAAAGTGAATGGGCAGAAGGGTTGGAAGAAGCTTCTAACGCTGCTGTGTGGACGGGCCGGAAGGCTGCAGAAATTAGGACTGATGTAGGTCAGAAGAGAGAAAAGGACAAAAAGAAAAGACATTGGAGTTGAGAATAGAAAGAGAAGGAAGGTGAGAGGAAAGGGTGGCCTGGCGGAGCGAGAGAACAGGAAAATGTGTGGGCAGCTGATAATTGGTTTATAGCACTTGGCATTGTCTGTGTTAGTGGGTGAGCATGTGTGTAATGTGTGTGTGTGTTAAAGGCGCTGTGTCTCTGGCTGGTGCCCAGAACAACCTGTGGGCGGTGGAAGGAGGCAACAAGCTGGTGTGTTCTGGCCTGCTAAAGACGGCCAACGCTAACCTTCTGCAGGCACAAGTCAACTCCATCTCACCGCTCTACTCAGGTACTTCAACCCTGAGAGTACCATGATTCAGATTCATTTCATTAAGTTTTCCAAGATTTTTAAACGTGTTTCCTGTTGCTGTTTTTGCAATACAGCATTTTCATTATTAACCTTGTCTGAAACTATGCATCTTCGATCCATGAATTTGAGAGAATTGTGCCTGGAAAGCCCTGGAAAATCTCTGAAATGAAACAAGTAATAAGGATTACTGGATACTGGCTTTAAGCAGAATGTTATGCTTTTGCGAAGCAGAAACTTCACACTCGTGCTAGATGTTCCTTCATTGTGTTTCCAAAATATATCTTTGGAAACTCAATGCAGATAAAGACAGCATGGTCAAAACACCATTAAAAATGACCTAGGCCAGAATGTCAAAACATCATTTAAAAAATGATTCAGGCCGAAACTTCAAGAAAGAATTATCTAAGTCGACATTTCAAGCAAATATGATTGAGTGGGGGAATTCAGGAGGGTGGAAGAAATAATGGTGTCTTACGTAATTGAGAAATCAAGATCAAAAAAAGGAGAGTCTGAGGCTGCCTTAGTACCTGAGATCATCCGATACTCCACTAATTAGACTATTACTGGGATGAAAGAGAAGTAGGCTACATACACACAGACATTAAAGGTAGTCACATGAACTGACTCGTGTTTGCAGAATCTTCAGTAAACTCTATTCTATTGGAACTCTTTTGAATTTTTGGGAAAGTTAAATAAGTTCTAACATAGTGTTGTGAAGATCTCGAAAGACATCCAGGCGCAACTTCAGAGGTTTCTCCATGACAAAATCTGATGTTGAAACTGAACTACTATATACCTAATGTAGAAATCTTACATATTGAAAAGAAAGCACAAAAATATTTTATTTTGAAAACCATCTACAGAATCTGAATTTATTTATATGGCTTATAGCTCGCTCTTTCAAGTTTCCAGAGGTAACTTTGGTCCTTTCAATAGAAATTAATATTCATTATTGCAGTATCTAAACTCTTGTTTTTGGCTCAGACATTGGCCGGAGGTATTTATCGCTATATTTTCCGATAGATACCACTGATGAATTAGTATTCAAATCATCAGTAGAGTGTTAATGTGTGTATTTCCCAACAGGAGAGGCTCCTCAGTACCAGCTGAGCTTCACCACAGCGTCAGAGACGAAGTCGGAGCTGTACGACATCGTGGTGTTAGCGACTCCACTGCAGGCCAGCGTCAGATCCGGAGTCCAGTTCCAGGGTTTCACCCCTCCCTTCGACGAGCTCCCTGGCAACTACCACAGCACTGTAGCAACCATCGTCCATGGTTACCTTAATACCTCTTTCTTTGGTTTCCCGGACCCTCGCCTCTTCCCCTTCGCCAGCGTCTTGACAACCGAGACACTGGATGTGTTTTTCAACAGCGTGGCGAGTGTTTGTCCCGTCAACATCTCCACGGGCTTCAGGCGTAAACAGCCACAGGAGGCCGGAGTTTATAAAGTGTTTTCTCCACAACCTCTGGTGAAGGCTCAGCTGAAAGCATTGTTCAGGTCAGACACTTTCCCTCCTGGTGAGAAATAATCGTATTAACTCGAGCTGTAACCAACTTTATTACTTCATCATTTTATTGGCTCCTATCCTACGGTCATTGAGGTTGGCATTAAAGGTCCCCTATTATGCAAAATGCACTTTTTGATGTCTTTTATTCATAAATGCGTCCCCGTTGTGTAAGGAGACTCACAAAGTGTCAGAAAAAAAAACCCTCTCTCTTTTCCACCGTACCCAAATCTCTAAAAACGGGGGTACAACGGAGCTGATCCTGATTTACTGCCAATATGACGTAATATCGGAAATGTGGGCTGGCTTTACACCCACGGCACTATCAGAAACGTTGCTGTATCAGAAACAATGCGCGACCTAATAGACGTAAAATGGTCTTTGTTTACATTAGCAAGCATCGCTAACACTCAGAGCTAACGCTATACTAGTGAGAGTATGTGTACAAAAAAAAAATATATAAAAAGGTACTCACCTTGTGGTGAACCAGCAAGAGAACAAATATTTGAGCTCCATATTGTTTCAGAAATAATCCTTGATGTGGTTTGGAACATAATATGGCGTTTAATCACGGCAGCATTTAGCTGAGTATCTGTTTCTCTGTGCAGCTCTTCTGCATGTGCACTCCAAAGGGGGCGTGGCTACTGACCCAGAATCAGAACTTTAGTTACAGGGCTGAAATAGAGGGGTATAGCTACAATGGGTGATCTGTTTGATATTTTGAGCAAAACACTTCAGAGACATGCTTTGTATAGATATGGCCCTATAATATATTGTTCATATATAGCATAATAGGTGAGCTTTAACATCTTTACTTGTACTCCTCCACCTCAGGTCGTACTACTCGGTGCAGGTGACCGAATGGCAGGCCTACCCTTGTTACGGCAGCAGCCAGGGACTCCCCCCTGTGGAGCTCCACCCAAATCTCTACTACCTCAATGGCATCGAGTTGGCCGGTAGCGCCATGGAGATGAGCTCAGTGGCGGCCAAGAACATCGCCCTGCTGGCCTACCACCGCTGGAACAGACAGACGGACATGGTGGACCAGAAAGATCTGATGCACAGGATCAAGACTGAGCTATGACCGGGTAAACTGGAAGCATTGTGGCATCACAAAGCTGGTGTGCTGGAAAATGTCTGTGTTAAGGTACAAGATTTTACATTTGAATCGTGATATGTCTCAAGTAGCGAAATGTATTTAGAGACACTTCCGAGTTATTTATTACTGAACACATCTTATACACTGAATATATGATTGTAGGTTGATTATAATGTTGCACTGCCTTATCTTAAATAAACGTAACCATGCAACAAAGAAGCTAGTAAATATCAAAATAGGGCTGTACAATATTTCAGCATCCAGCGCATGTGCGATATTCACATAAAATAAAGTAAGTAAAGCAAATGAACTCCAACACGTCATGCTAAAATATGTTTTCTGGTCAAATTAAAGGAAAACATTTCAATGACTGGACAACAGGAGAAGTCTGTTTGATATAACATCATTTACTCTGTTAATATTGAGCGGCACATTCATATTTGTTCCCTTTATCAAACAACCAAAGTGGGCCCCGCTAGTCTCTTACCACAACCCCAAATATAATTGAAGAACAGGTCAAAGACAAATGCATCTTTGGTATAGTATGGAAATACTTTGGCTTAAAAAAGGATGATGCACAAAAACGGTGTAAAAAGTCCTCTATTTTTTCTTTATGATATTGCAGAAATGGCAACATTTTCCAATACTGTGCAGCCCGTTATGAAGGTCAAATGAAGTCTAGCATTCTAATCACATCCCGACTATTTTGCTGATTGCTTCATTCTCTTTGCCAAAGAGACATTGCAGACATTTTGCCCGATTGGTTGAGGATTGATTGCTAATGCTAATTGGCGGCCTCTCCTGCAGGATACTTTTCTTTGCCAAGACGTATAGAAACAAAGCAACCGTTGAAAACACCAGCTAATATTTATCTCTGTGGGACTGTTGCGTATGGGATGGATCGCTTATGTCACTGTCTTGTGGCACAAAAACCAGCCCTCTGTCATATAATCAAATAACATCAGCGCTGCTTTTACTGTATACGTTGAAGGACTGTTTGTGGACACCGAGGACTCATCTAGTAATGTCAGTAGGATGTTGGTAAATAATTCAAACTGATTCAGTGACTCACGGTCGTGGCCACTGGCGCTATGCTCTATTGCCTCTTTCATCAGATGATTTCATTATCTCTACTTCCTGCTGCTTTTGTTGCGTAATCCAGCGGAAAGAATTTTTTCGGGAACAGAGCCAACGAGCTTTCACACTGGAACAGATGAAAGCAGAGGACAGGTCTGTGGAGCTGCTGCCTGATGACATGTTTTCTTTTTTTTAAAAACCATTTTGACTTTCCCTAAAGCTTTATTGAAATTCTGCATTTTAAATAAGTGTTGTAATCTTTGAAAAACTGATGACTCATGAAGTTGGACATTTGCTTCTGGAAATGCTAAAAATGATGGTGTGGTGGTGATGAGAAAATTGTTGATTATCCTCATGAGGCTACTTTTAAATGTAATATATAATGGTGGATTCGGACGGAAGTGGATTTCTGGACTCAGGAAAAACTCAATTGAACTGTGCTCAACTGAACATCTTGTGACTGCAAAGGGTTGCAGTTGAAATAAAATGTGATTGTGTCCTGTGATGAGAAAAACAACACTTTAATCTCGTGGAATTCAAAACGCCACGTTGGCGCCAGAAAGATGGTGGTGCAGCTGAGTGGAGGATTGTTTATCTTTTTCAAAATGAAAGGTCTTTATTAGCAGCAGCTTCTGTAGAAATGTCTGGCAGAAGCACCTTTTTAAGATATGCTGTAAAATAAACAGGATGCACGTATAATCAAAGCATCTTTTGGACTGACAAAACGATTTGAATTCAAGGTCAACTTTCTATATATATCAACAGCATCTTCAGGAACTTAAAAATGAAGTGGTCTCCAAGCATTTATGGAGGTTGTGATGATGGAAACTTAAAACAAAGAGAGAAGGGAAACCTTGGATTGAGATTATTTTGTCAAACAACACAAACAACTATTCACACCTTAACGCTGCTTCTCTATGAGCGTAGCTTTCTGCTCTGTACCACACATATCAACACATTGTATCTTCCTGATGAACAGAACCATGCAGCTGTTATAATGAATAATGTGCACTCTTCTGACTGTTGATCAAATTAAAGTATTGGACCGTACATATTTCCCATATCTTTTTCTGATATACTTATTTTCTGTCTATTAATAATTGAACGGAGGAAAAAACGACCTGAGCACTGAACAAAATCTATTGTCTCGCTTGAATTCACTCTGTCAACGTTTGATTTATTCTACTGGAATGGGAGGAAAAGGAAGTGATATGTCACTGACAGGACGTCTACTGTTGGGGGGGAACTGCCTGTAAACTCCTGCCACATTATTTCCACTGGAGAGTTAGAAAATGTTAATTCTTTGATTAATAAATCTGTTCCTTGTAGCTTAATGGACAGCATGCTGCAGCTCTTTCACTGCGATGGACCTTTTCATACTGGCTTCAAATGATCAGATCCTGAATCAGCATAATTTACACGCTCAGTTATTTATTTTGGTTTTTATGAGCTGAAATCTGACCGTGAAGCTCCACCTTTTGATTTTACACAGATGTCTGCTTATTGTGGAGAAATATCAATTTGCTTTAAAGGCTCTGAAATATAGCCTGTATTTTCCTGCATTGATGCACTGTGTACTGTGTTCATATTTAAGAATGTAAAACTTAAAAGATATTGGCAACCATGTAGAGGTCTACAACAAAGCCCATCCTCTTCTCCACAGCAGTCTGTTTTCTGTCATGCAGTGAATAATGGGCTCTGTGTCTCAGCCTGCTTTGGCTTCCCAGCAACAAGAGCACAATCGCGATGTTGATAAAATAATCAGAAGGGAACATTTGAAACAAAGTGTCCCGAGAGACTCAAACATATGATTACATTCAGAAAAATTAGTCACTTAAAATCCTCTTCTGTATGTTGTTAATGAGCTAGAAACTGTGTTGGGATATTTTACTGAAATAAAAATAGCATTGCCACGGTTTAAAAATACTCTCATAAACAATTAGTTACATAGCCCTGAGAGGCAAGTTAACAAAAACCTTCTGGTGGATTTCTGTACTTTTTGTATGACTGAAGAACAAGTGAAGAACAGGTAAAGAAAAGGTTTGCCAAGTCCTTTTTAATTCATATGTGAAAAACCGTGAAAACACATTTAGAAGAAAGCTTGGAGAAATCAAAATCACCAACATGGGATATAGTTCAATTCTGCCACATGTGGACAAAATAAGTATTACACACAGAATATCTGTAATGACTGTTAAATAAACAACTTAATACATAATAAACAACATTTTAAACAAACAATATTTTCAATTAACTTTTACCATATGTTCATTGATTTACAATGGTACATAAACATGCATCATTTTACATATGAATTCATTACGGCACGGCTTTATCTTTTAAAAATGTCCATATTTAATAGCATGTTGAAAGTGAAACTCAATTGTTTTCAACCTTGAAATGTTCTATCGTAATATTTTGCGTAAATATCACCTAAATACTGGGATTTTTAAAGGCACCAATATCATTTTTCTTGTAATTTGGTGTTTCTGGCAATTCTATACTTTATACAAAAATATAAGTCTTACAGCTGAGTTTGTGCTAAGAATTCACGCATGTGGAGTGAAGACATAAAAACAAACGTTAAATAATCCAGTCTCCAGAGGGTTAACGCTTACAATGAATGAAGATAATAATATTATGGTTTATTTGTCTTGCACCAAATTGCTTTACAACACTTAAACAAAAAGAATAACATATAAGATAGTGATTTAAAAAGATAATACTTATGTAGTAAGCCAGAACACACTGAATATGTGTTTTGCCCTGCAAGAACTAGTTGTAAAACACGTCTTATTCCTGAAGAAGCTCACAAATTCTCCAAATCTCACACACACTAACCAAAAAAACACACTCTCGTCCCATTCTCTACGATGGTGATCCTCTCACATGCTTCTCCAGCCTGGCAGAGCTCTCTGTTGTTGATCGATGCAGTGGAGGCCTGCAGAGCTGCACCTATAGAGAGGGAGATCCTCTCACTTTCTGTAAGCTGCAGGATGGAGGTCGGAGGTCACTCAGATATTTCCTCCTGCATCTTGTGATATTATTTTGTCCGTTGCTGTGGCTGTTTTGCATGACTTAAGGCAGCTGAGTCACACTGAAAATAGTGATGTCTCTTTCTCTGTGACCTTTTCTCCCTCTAAAAACGAAACGTTCTTTGTTTTTAGAATGTATGCTATTTGTTTGTCTTTTTTTTTTATCACATATGGATGACTGAGTCATAGTGTTTCTCTTTCCACTGAAGAAGGGCGGTACCGCCTGGAAAAGCTAGAGAATTTACTGTGGATAGAGATCAAAGGAGATTTGTACCATGTTAATCAGTTTATGGGAATCAGGCAGTTGTTTTAACTTATCTTTTCCACTATTTAGAAGTAATCAATTAATGGGGGGGGGGGGCTCTGGTTTATTGCCAAGTAGTTTTTCACTTACAAGGAATTTGTTTTTCTGAATAAAGTAGACATAGTAAGAGGAAAGGAAATAATTCAAGACACATAAAGAACAGACGAAAATGAGAAAGGACAAAATATGTCGGAATTTAAATGAAAGCTGCAGTTGTAAAGCTGCTATAAATAAAGACAATATGTATAGAAATGCTAAATATTTAGCTGAATTCAAACAAAAGAGCTGTGCATTTTTATTTGGAATGGTATCTATATGTAAAAGTTTGCAAAACTGTCCAAGGAATGGGAGAACGTTCACATATGAGGTAGAAATATGCACAGAAATATAGTGAAGAGATCAATGTTAAGCATATAGAAAGTAAACTAAGTCTCTGTTTGCATTCAGCGTTACTCACCTAAATGCAGTTTGTGAATCCTTGGGGCCTGACAGACCTGCTGAGTAAATTCCCCTCCTTTTTTGTGAATCAAAATATTTTAATGTTTTTCTTTTTTTCGAACAGGACAGACAACCCATCAGATACATCATGTGGCAGCATAAGAGAGACAGGACACATGCAATACAACCAAGAATAGACAATTATACATCTGAGCAGTGGAAAACACTTACAAAGTATGATCCTGGTTGGTAAACACAGCATGTAGAGAAAACACTTAACTGGTGGATGAAAAGGTAGTTGAGTGTCACAAGCAGGTGTAAATGATTCCTGGGGATCTGAGCCAAATACGCAGAGGTTCCAAGATCCTTTAAAGAAGGGGAAGTAATTTGACCTCTTAGTATACTTCCTCACCTGGTTGGTCTAAAAGAACCACACCTGACGTGTGGTGTAATCGCCTACCACTCTGAATGATCTCTCTCCTCAGCTTTAGGGATGTCTGCCTACGCTGCAAGGAGGACTTTGAGAGGGAGACAATCACCTAAAATAGGCTTGGGCAGAATGGGATGTCTGGTTTAAGGATCAGTTTGATAATCTCATGTGGGACCACAACATACGCAGGAGTGGACCAAAGCTCTCCCTTAAGTAATCTTGAGGGAGACCAGTATACCTTGTTTATTATTTTGAACTGCACTGACCTTGTTCCTTTCATTTTTTTCAGTCCGTACATTTAATAACATTAGAACAATATAATAAATTCAACTAGTGCAATAAGCTTCAGGCTACATATTTTTGATCAGTCTACTTTGTTGTCTTGCTATTTAAAAAAAAAATGTTGTATTGTTGTTTAGTCTTGCTCGATTGCCACCTTTAAATCCGTGGAAGCTTGTTAAACCGTCGGCATACATGTTTATCTTGTCACCCACATGCATGTTTGTCCTTTTGCATGATAACAGACAAAAGGCTGCTCAAAACTCACAGAAACACTTGCACCAGGGTGCTACTAAAGGTCAGAAGCTCCGTAGAGTACCTTTAAAGTGGAAACAGACAACTTCCCCCCCAAGCTGAGCTGTCTCGATGACAACCAGAACCTTTTTTGTTTTGCTGGATGAGGAGAGAAATCTTAGTGAAAGCGAGTCTTATAGGGAATTTGAACACATAAAGTAATATTATTCTATAGTCATCACAGCAATACATTTCCCAATTGCCACTTTAATGCAATACAGGTTATCAAATAGTGAATTTAAATTTTCTCTCCACAAGTACATTTTGTACTCCTGGCAGATGATGGCAGAAATGCTTTGACACAGACTTTATAATTAACATAATTCAATAGCAAACTAAACAAAATAAAGATTGTTTTAATCAAAATGATGTTAAGTATATGTGGGGACCTGCACTTTAGTATTACTTTCATTACAGCATTGTTTCAGCATATTGAAACTGGTGAAATGTTGCACGAATGTTTTCAGCCAAGCCCCCTGAGCTCTGCTCCTATTGGCCCAGCACCGTACCACGTGGTCGGGTAGTCACGCGTTTTCCAGGAACCCGTCAGGAAGAAGAAAAACAAAACAAACCCGAGAGAGAACTGTAGCAGCGTGTGGACTCCATTGAAAAATACGGCCTTGTTATTTCCAACAGAGCAACACACAAGAGAACCGACACCTTGCGAGATGTATGCGTGGGCGCCTTAAAAGTGGGTAAGAGTGTTATTCTGCCGTTTTAGAGGAAGTTCGCCGAGCAGATATGTGTTTTCTCTGCGGTGCAGGATTAGCTGTGAAGCTAACGACAGGCTGTTGTTGTGTGTGCAGCTGCATGAGGAAGGGGGCGGACGGAGGCCATACTGAGTGAGAGGTGCATGGAGAAAAGCAAGCAAGATTTGTCAGTTTTCGCATTTAAAAGAAAACTGTTTAGGGCAAGATATACAATTAATGTGTATTTTAGTGAATTAAGGGTTCTGCAGGAATTGTCTACGCACAGAATGCAGCTGACGCAGGCTTCAAAACGAGTCTTAGCGCTAAATGTAAAAAAATGAAGGTCCCGCAGATTTTGTTGATATTGTTTTCGTCATTTAATTAGTCAGTTTTTTTCTATCACGTTGTAACATGACATATGGTTCAAACCTACACTTCTTTAAAAAGATTTTTCTCGACTTTTAAGCTATTCAAAGAATGCCACACCTCTTCCAATATTTATTTCCTCTTAATTCAATTCGGTTTTTTTTTGGCAATGATATTTTAGTCGGTCAAAAACACAATTGAACTGTGTTTGGGGTAGAATACCTCTGTGCAATGCCAAACAGAAGTATTTTAAGGACAGCACGAGCTCTCTGTGAGGTACACGCCCCCCCCCAACACATGACACAGCCATTGGTGCTGAAAAAAGAGGCTCGACACAGCCAGAAATTTCCATGAGATGTAATTTAGAAATACAGTTGAATCAATCTTATGTCTCCACTGGTGAAATAAACTAAGTATCAATATCTATATGATGTTCGTTTGTTTGGTTTTCCACCAAAACATAGTTTTATAATTGTATCTACGGACTTCGGCAGTTTCATGTTATGTATGAAAGTCACGGATTCACGTATGGTGTTGTGTTCGAGTTCTTTGATAGTACTTTGTAGATTTGACGTTAAATATCTCTTTTAATAAAGCTATCTAGGCCACGGGCATGTAGGCCTCCAACTTGTTTATCTTCTGCCTCAACCTAGATTGAAAAGGGCTGATTAAAATGAAGGAGCTGCCGTGATTGACAGTCGTAGCGACCATTCTGGAACGCCTGGAGGCGGGACCTTGTCTCCGCTTGACCAATAGGAATGAAGGATTACGTGGGTGTCGCTGCACTGCGTTAGATTGAGATTTGTTTTGCTTTCCTGAGGATCTGTTTTGAGTGCAGAGCCTGTGGATGATCTGGTAGCATTTATGTCTTTTTTGGCGTTTATAATTGCTTATTTGGTATTTAAAACTACCTGTTGGATGGGGATTGTGAGGATGTCGATATGTAGAAGTGTGTGCTGTCAGGCTCTGTTTTTCAAAGCAATTGAATCCATCACGTAGATAGTCTGGGATGTCATTTTGTGATGATCTTTTATATTTTTCATTTGAACTACTGTTTCTTACCTTTTTTTTCTACTGGCACAGTGGTTGTTTATACGGAATTGTTAATCTGAAAGCACTATTGCTTTTATATGCATTTACTGTGTTTGTACTAAAGCTGGTCATCCATAACTATCATCTTTGTTTCAGTGTGGGATAAATATTTGTATACCATCAACATTGGCTGGTACACTGCATATCTCAAATCATCTCATGCATCAAATTCAAGGTATTTTTCCCATTATTTTCTTTACCCAAGTGCTAGTTGTTACTATTATTTTCAAGATTAATTTGCAACCATGTTCATGTATGGTTACAGTAGATGATTCAAAATTTAAGAGATTACAGAAGGAGACATTTTGAATCTTAGAGAAATAATATTAAAAAAAAACTTGAACTGCTTGTTTATGAAAAGTAAATGTTCAAATAATTTCTAAGACACTGATATATTTTCAGTAAACTTGAAATCACGTCAGACTTCCTCATAACTAGTAAAATATTTCTTGTACTTTTACTTCCTTAACTCTGTATCATCAGTATTCCTAATTGAATGAGATGAATCGACCTTGTTCACAGTAAACATTTGGTATGACCACTCACTGTTGGACCCACTGGCTTAAAGTAATCCGTCTGGAGGTGTGCATTATTTGTGTAACAGAGCTGCAGAGGACTATAACTAGACATATGATCAAAGAATAAAATTCAATTGTGACATAAGCCTGAAGATTGCTTCTCAATGCTGATTGTTTTGTATATGCTGAACTATTTAACTGAATTGAGTATCATTGACTTAATCAAAAACACAATGAATTTACCCATCAAAGTTTGTTTAGTAAGTATTTTTAAATGCAGACCTGGATGCAGCCCAAAATAGCTACAGCAGCAATGACTTGGCTGTCTTAAAGAGCTGCAGTACTATGGTGCAAGGGCCGCTTGGTGAACTGAAGAAAGAATTTGCACTCATAGTGCATCTTGGTGAATGAGTTGGCTGTTCTCACTAGCGTTGACCTCCAACCATAAATCTATCCAATTCATCTGCCAAGAAGAGCTTGGAGATACAACTGTAAACACTATCATGATATGAACAAAAGATTTCTAAAGGCCCAGATACACCGGCCAGTCACTTGAGAAGTCGCCGACTGTTGCGTCGCCGGACTCTCCTGCGTATTTGCCGACTTCGCGCACTGGAACACACCGCAAATCCGAGCCGAGCACGTATGAACTGCGCATGCGTGAGTGGCAATAACTCTCCTTACCAGCAGGCGGCGGTAGTGTGTATTCATCATTCAAAAGAGGCAACAACCGGAAGACAGAGAAGAAGAACAGACTCCGTGATATAAACAAACAACAAATAGCGTTTTTCTTTCCATTTTCACTCTCGTCCATTGAAAACATGAACGAACAGGAGCAGGACGAACGGGAGGTACTGGAGCTAGCAGCCCCTTAGACTCACGCTTGTGTTAAATCATTTGTTTACCTCCCTCACTTCCGTTAACGCTTCTCATGCACTGATTCGCTAGCTGAACAGCCAATCAGTGTTATCCCTTTGCCCGACTTCCGGTGGTGTTCTCGACGCCGGCGTCAGGTCGGCTGAAAAGACCCGACGGTGCGGCGCACACCACTCCGAATAGGGCGTGCCCACGCTCATGTTCAGCCTGAATCCCATTTACTGCCAATTTCGGGCCGGTGTATCTGGGCCTTAACATGACAGGATAAAAGGGTAACTGGTGGCACGCCCCCTCGCCTCTGGCGCCCCGCTCGGGGACGGGCGGCGTCTGCCCGCCTTAGACTGTGACGTCACGACACCCGCGAGGAGGCGGACGGGACACCGCCCACCTGCGCCGACAACGCCGACGACGACGCCGACGACGACGCGACGACGCCCGCAACCAACGCCGACACTGACGGGTCGTCCGACCTCGGTCGGATCGCACGACCTCGGTCGATTGCACGCCGCCTACAAGCAGGCGGACAAGACGTCGGCGGAAGTACCTGAGGTGGTACCGCACCTTCACCCCAGGCTTGTCGGGCAGGCCCGATTAGCCGTCGCAGGTCATCATGTAAGGACCGGCAGAGACTTGTCCTACGGACGACGTCGGTCTTCCCCGCCACTTAGACGCAGTGGGTGTGTCGCTAGAACGGACCTCTAGTCGTTGCCTGCGCGTGTCGCCTCGCGGCACGACCACCAGTGGTTAAGTGCTCAGGTTTCAGGTTCAGGCTCAGTGGTTCCCTCTCAGCATCAGCTCCATTGCTCAGGTTTCAGGCACAGTGGGTTCCTCACAAGGCTCAGCTCAGGCTCAGTAGGTAATTGGCACACACAAGCTCCAGGCTCAGGTTCAGGTTCAGGCTCGTGGGGTTCCTCGACCGGCTTCAGTCTCAGGCTCAGTTAGTAATGGATACAAGTCAGGATCAGGTTCAGGCTCAGTGGATTCTTCTCAGGGTTGAGTTCAGGGCTCAGTGTTCAGAAGTCATTAATTGGAAGGCACTATTAATACACCAACTTTACATCGACCGAGGNAGCTGAACAGCCAATCAGTGTTATCCCTTTGCCCGACTTCCGGTGGTGTTCTCGACGCCGGCGTCAGGTCGGCAGAAAAGACCCGACGTGTCTGCGCACACCACTCCGAATAGGGCGTGCCCACGCTCATGTTCGGCCTGACTCCCATTTACTGCCGATTTCGGGCCGGTGTATCTGGGCCTTAATGGTATATACGAACCCTTTTCTATAAGTCACAACTTAAGTAACACATTTTAATTTTAGAACTATAAATACCTTGTTGATTTTAAGTTGATACACAATCGATACATAGTGAATAATATTTAACTAGCCCTACTTTTCTCGCTTGCATGTATTTGCTTACTTACGGGCCAGTTGTACTTGTCAAATAACTGGCCTGAAAAATTATCTTAAAAAAATCCCCAACCTTGAAGCACAATTGGCTGTTAGTGAACATCCATTGTTCAAATCTTTTGGACTCGTGATTAATGGTTCTTCGTGATTTTTTTCAGAACTTCTCTCACAATAAGCAATCTGTTTGCTATTTTGCAAGATATCTGGGAGCGACTGGTATCAGTAGGAAACTCGTTCCAGCTAAGACTCGGCTGATTGGCCTACTTGGATCGAGTCCAATGTTTTGAGGCGGAGAATGAGAGCTGTTTGCATGATAGTGAAGCTTTCAGCACACTACACTCCTCTTTTTGTTCAGACCTGAAGCAACATGGAAGAGAGGAAACATTTAGCAACAGATGTTGAAAATATGATTATTTGTTGTGATTTTTTTACCAGACCTGATTGTGTATAAAATATTTAACAATATTGATGACTGGGAAATTATGTTTTCTTCATTCAATTAGACCTCAAGCCAATAATTACTTTCATTAAAGATTCATCTATTGATTTAGTTATTTAATAAAATGCTTGTGTAGCAAACTACCAAAAACCCACATTTATAAAAGTATGAAGCTTCACATCTCTCAGTTTTTAGATGTAACCAGCTGTAAGTATTTTGCTCTAACTGATGAACTGTGAACCATTTAATTGTCAACATTGTATTACAGTTTACTTTCCGTCACTGGATTCATTCGTTAATCCTATAACAGGCATGGTGAAACACATTTTATTTTATCTGTCAGATAATGCTGCTACCCCAGCTGATGCTGTAAAAAAAGCCATTGTCCGTGTCTTGATCTAATTGTAAACAGCAGCCGGTGTGAACCTGACATTGATTCAGCAAACTGCACATTTGTAGGAAACATGATACTGCAAAGAAATCTGTCCTTTTGAGAAACTTTGGCCTCGAAAGTTGATCTATCCTGAAAAATAGGCCTGGAGGAAATCTGAAATGTTGAACTCTGACAAAAGCTGCAGCTAATCATTAAGTTCATTATGTATTCATCTGCTGATTACTTTCTAGATTACCTTTTTGCTTTAATGCAGGAGCCCTCAACATTTGAGATAAACAGCATTTACAGCCATTATCCCATCAACAATAGTCTCATATGTGAGTAGCCGACTAATCATCATTGAAGCTGTACTTTGACATAAGCCCACCTTTTTAAACCTTGACCCTAACCCTTTATATATATACAGTCTATGCTCTAACCCAAGTAAAGTCCCTTAAGTAAAATAACTCAAATGAAAGATGTACTGCCGGCAGTTTTCATCACCAAAGTAAATCAGACCAAAGCCTGAGAGAGACATTCAGCTCCTGTCTTTCAGGGGGCTGTCGTGCTCGGTCATAAATATATTGCTCCACATTGCAGCCTGTGTTTGCCACTAAGCAGTGAGCTGGATTATATGAAATCATGCTGCTGCAAAGTATTCAGTGCAGCTTTGCCTGGAGAGGTGAGGAGCGTTTGCGACTTGTTTTCTGCATGTTTGTACGATCACTGTTTGTCCAGCCTTCTGCTGCCTCTGTGATAGGAAAGAGTCTGGATCAATGCTGGCGTTCACTGTTGTGATCGGGCCATATGTTTCCTCATTCTGCTTCTGATACTAGTACACCAGACACAGCTGCCCTGGTGGGAAGTGGAAATTGAAAAAGCACGATAATGATCACAATTTGTAGTTCAGAGGCTGAGATTTAAAATATACTTCTGGTCCTATACTCATGTATAAGAGAGTTATACATGAGTGCTTTTATGTGCTTTGGTGTTTGATAAGGTGTTGCTTTTACAAACACGCTTGTACTCTTCCTGTACCAACGTGTTTTCTGACACTTCCTGTCTCTATGCAAAATGTGTTCTCACACATGGGGGACAGATCTCAGGGGTGAGAAGTTCATCTGAGTCAGTCAGCACCCAATGAGAGGAAGTGATGTTGTCCCCTCGGCCTCGGAGGAGTGGGATTGGTGTACGGTTGTGTGTCAGCTGTTCACTGCAGGGGTCATGTCTCCATGCAGATTCTCATTTATTTGCTATGCAAAGCAGCAAAAAGGCACAGAGAAAAGATCAGTCCAAGCGTTGCAGTCAGTAGGAGGTGCAGGAAAGTGAGAGGATGAGAAACAAGCAGAGAATCAGAGGAGGGTCCAAGTGATGGTAAAGCATAACGCAAACAAATCCGATGTTCTCTAAAGGAATGTTGAGAGGCAGTTTGGTTCAGATAGGTCGGTGCTTTCCGAACATGTAATGGGGGCGGGGACTGGCGTTCACACCAAATTTCTCAGAGGCTTATTCTCTCAACAACTTCCGGCAGCTGCTGGGTAGACAGAGAGCTCCTGTTACCTGCGCTTGCAAGTTCGGTCTGTTGATTAGACGAAGAGACAAGGAAGAGTAAATCCGGACCAATATTAACAGATTCGTTAATGCCATACACCCCATCTCTGCCTTTGCACCATGAACAGTTCTAAAGAGACTAACTTTATTCCATACCTGAAAATGTCAGTTGATTAATCAGTTAACCAGCAACAATTTATCATCTGTTGCTGAAATCGTTGTACTCGCATAATTGTGAATATTGGTTGCTTGATGCTGTTCTATATCATTGCAAACTCAATATATTTGGTTTATGGAATGTTGGTTGGGAATAACAAGACATTTGAAGACGTCATTTGGGGGTCTCTGGAACATTTGTTCGAGCTTTTCTGAAATGTTGTAGACATATGACGTATAGCTTAATCAATAACAATTTGTCAATATCCCTACGATCTACCTAAGTTAAACGTGAGCCAGCCCCTTAGTCAAGCCCAAAGATAGCTTGCTAACCCAGGCCTCATCGTACAGGCCCCAGGTCAGTAGTGTATTTGCGTCGGTGAACGCAGTAGTCGACGGGAGGGACAGGAAAGATGAGATTACGATAGCTCGGCTCGGTGCTGTGTTGACTTTAGGTCCAGCTCTAGAGATGGAGGCAGAGAGCCCAGCCTCCTATCCAGCTGTTATCACTAGAGAGGGGGGGCCCAGAGGCAACCGTTTTGCATTCTTAGCAGCACTGGGACAAGATTATCCTTTATGTCTTCCTCTAAAGATACAGAACCTGTTTATGTGACAAACACAGGCCTGGCTGTTTCATTGCTTAGTAGACTTTAATGTGAAGAAGAGCGTATGTTTTCAAAAACCAAAAGGGGAATTCTATCTAGTTTCACTTGCGCTCACTCTGCAAAAGTGACTAGTTAACATCTGCAGTCCATAGGGGCGGCAATGAATTAGCTTTGTTGAACTGTGAGATAGTGAAACCCTTCATTTTCATTTAAGAGAGGGTGAGATGTACCCCTCGCTGTTGTGTTATTGCCTGTTTATGCCCTTGTTTATGCAGCTGCATGGCGAGACAGCAGAGAGGGAGAAGTTTTGCATAGCTGGCAGTGAATGGAAAGACAGTGTTAATAAATAATGGCAATTAAGTGTTTATTGAAAATGGTTTATATTGTTAGCCCGCTACCTCCTACAGCTTATTTTTGCAACCATACCTATTTGCTGCCCCAGCTGCATTTCCATGAACATTGGCCCTTCAATAGTGTTATATTTGTCAGTTAGTTTATAGATGTTTTTATCTTCACAATCTACTGTATATTTTCTACTCTCTAATGCCGGTTTATTTCTATTTTGAGATGTTTCTACTCTTTTTTTAAAATTTCTAATTATGTGCAATGCCTTGGGTTGTTAAATCAGCCACAAAAAAAAATCAACTTAATAGAAGAAATTCTATACGTGTAGCACATTTTTGCAAACCACAAATCAAAAAAACTGGCTGACTGAGTTGTTGCTACCATTTACATTTACTTGACTGGTTGTAGTAGTTCTCACCGTGTAATTCAGAGAGGCAAAAATGATTATCCCTAAAAATGACTTTCTATGCTAGAAAATGCACATAAACAAATAAGAGTTGAATCTCGCTCAACTGTCCCTTCCAGGTCTCTTTAAGTCAAGATGGTGAGGAAAACAGGGAATTTAGTCTCATATTGTACCTAACTTTAGTGGATCATAATATATTGTTTATGTCTTCTGGTTCAAAAATCAACCAAACCTTTCTGTGCATGTCAATTTCTGAGACACAACACAGGCCATAATCTGCCCTGACTTTTAGCCCGCCATAGATATTGAGGGTGCGGGTGTGATAAATAATCTCCATCAAATCCAGTTTAGCCATTTCAAGTCTGTAGGCCTATTGCAGTTTGGTGGGAAACAAATAAACTCTTCAGCTGTGTTGGAAATGTACCTGCATGTTACCCAGGGCTCGAGCTTAAGGATGTCCCGTTGTCCCGGGGCCGAAAAAAATAGTGTCGGGGAGGATAAAAAATAATCTTGGGACGAATTTGGGACGAGAGTTAAAATAAAAATACCCTGCTAACTCTACTACAAACGGCGATGAAAATGAAACCGACTGCACGTTTTGTGTAGCACACAGTTATTAAACCTCCTTGTCAACATAAACGCACAAAACATTTAGCAACCCGCAAAATACACACACACACACACACACACAGTACGTAGCTACAGCTGTGCCGCTGGCTGTCACCCAACTGCACAGCTGGCTGTGCCCGCGAATTCCTGGCCCGCAAATTTGCGGGTCTAGCTACAGTATGTACTGAGTGTGTGTATTTCGCGGGTTTACCGTTACATCACAAAAACGCACAGCAGAACCAGACCCTGGAGCTCCGGCCTCTTTATTTACTTACTCCTCTTCATCCCCTATGGGTAATAAGGCTGAGATGAGAACCCTCCATCGTATTTAGTCCTTAGCAATATGCTGCGCCTCTCCCCATGTATGGATGGGTACCGAGCCCCGGTATTAAACGGGCTCCGCCCGGGTCGGAATTATTAAAGACAGTGGTAACGTTAAGCTCCGACGTTATCTGACTTTTTATCGGTACTGGAGACATTAAAAAATATGTCATATGTACTTATTGGCTGACATAAACATTATATCGCAGTTTTTAGTTTAGCCAACTCCGTTTCTAATATGCATAAGACAACAACATGCGTCTATGATGTATTTCTCGAGCTTCCAATCACACGAGATCTCTCTCTCCCGTCTGTTGGTCGTGCGAGGGCGGGGCAGTGTTGTAAAGGTCTCCTACTGTATTACAGACTGGTCATCCCTGGTTAGTGGTTACTCTGGGTTCTGTCTTCAGGGAAAGAGTGTGTGATTTTTTTTGTTAATTGGATGGGACTCGATTTTGATTCAATATTAGAGAGTAATTTTCTCGTTTGTGTGTTTGTTTAAATAATATTTGGCCTTTGTTCATGTGATTGACTGATTTACTCGAATAAAAAGGTTTATGAATTATCATCTAATGATTTGATATGATGTTTTATTTATGTTAAAAGGTCATCTTTGAATGATTTTACTAACCTATGATAGTGTAGAAAAAACTAATTTTAAATTGGCGACGGTCCACATTAATTTCGGGACGGCTTAGATTGTGTTTTTCGGCACGGTTTCCGCGTGAGGATGGCTGAAAAAAGGTTAGTCGAGAGCCCTGATGTTACTGTTGACTTATCTATTTGGTCGATTCTTATACCTCTGCTCTGTCTACTCTCTGTTTTTTAACCACAGACCTCAAGCATACAGAGAACAGCCAGATCACAAGAAAACAGACCAGACCAGGCCCAAATACTGACATCCCCCCTTTTCCTCTTTCCCCGCAGCCTTGCAGGCTGCATCCACAACATCTTGCCTTTTAGCAGCTAAATTTACTGTGCTAATCCAACAACCTCATAACACTGGGACTGGGACAGAAGAGCCCAGAGATTCCCCCAGCTAAAGCTTCTTAGCTTTGCCTGGCAATGCCACAGGTAGAGGCACCAAACAGCAAAGAGGGTTTTGGTGCCTGATTACTTTTTATTTATTTATTTAGTGTTTATTTATTTATTGTTGTGTTGCAGCCCAGCATCATTGGGATGGAGCGCTCCCTTTTGCTGACGGCATTTCAGAACTACTCTTTTGCTGACCAGCCCTCACCAGCACCGACCTGCTTTGCTTCCAACTCTGACCCAGATTTCATGTATGAAACTGGTGAGTGGTTTAAACGCACGCACGCACACAAACACACATACAAACAATTATGAAACTAATATTATAACTTATCTTTAGCTAAAATGCCCTGTGTTCATCAGACTTGGGTCTACCGTCCTTTTAGATCGCTCACAGCTGCTCACGCTGAAGTTGACTCTGAGCTTGCTCATCTGAATGAAGGATCCAGTTTAAAGATCATACCGGTCAAAATCCAATACCCTTTTCTTAAGGCTGGCGTCACACTGTCCCGAAATTGACACCAGATTGACACACGAATATGGAATTGTGAATTTCGCACGAAGATGGGCCCCGAACTTGGTCAACAGCAAGCAACAGCCGAAGCAAGTATACCCGCAGGACACACGAAGGTCTACACGATGGCTACACACATCGTATGAGAGTACGATGCGTTCGAACTAGGTCACGGAGCGTCACGTGACCTCCCGATGGTATTTACCATAATATGTTTACACGATTTTGTTGTGCATAAACAAACCAGAGAAGTGATCTGCAAGGAAACATAGCACACCGTGTCCTCATGCTCCTGTTTCACCTGCTTAATACAGGTACCATCACTTCTACTGATTTCGATTGAGGCAGTCCAAATAGCAAGGAAATGACAAAGTGTAAGAGGAGGTGCTGGGCCTGTAAGAGGTTGCTCCATGTTCTCTGAGGTGCATTTTCCTGGTTGTCTCATCATCAAAGTCAGCCATTCTGCAGGAACTGAATTGTGATTAATTGTGATTGCAGCTTTGGGAGTTACACACGCCTCTGCTCTGTAGAGTTGCTCAGAACTGACTGAGGAAGATGCTCTGAGGCTGGCCACGTTACCATGACACATGGGAAACGCTTGAGCTACTCAAATTCAGCTGTCTTCGCTAACACCGTGGTCCCATCTCGATGTCATCGTACTATAATGGCTACACGACGGCATTGCGAGGGCTTCACGTAGTCGTGTTGCCTTCCTAAGACAATCGGGCGGCTTCTTGTTTCCTTTGTATTGTCTTCGTGAGGCGAGAAATGCCCGATGGCACCGATGATCACACGAAGTAAAGACGAAGATGACACGATTTGACAAGATGCCCTCACGATGGCCTTACAAAGGGAAAAAATGGACACACAAATTCAACACGAAAATAAACCTTCGCAAGGTCTTTCGGCAAAGATTTTGCCACCGCTCACGAAGTTGCTGCCGGAGCCTGAGAAACTCCACCGGCGGTCATACGACGGCTTAAGATGCCCTCACGTATGGCCCGATGTTGTTACGATCAGAGCCGAAGTTGAACATTTCCTTTATCGTGTGTCCATCTGGTGTCAATTTCGGGACAGTGTGACGCGGGCTTAAAGAAGCGACTAAAATGCAGCAATAAGAAATATAGAGGAGATACCAGACACCTTCTCGGTAATTCTAACTGGAATCTCTGTAGTTCGAGGTTAAGATTAACGTCTACGTTCCTGCCTTTTACTGTGAAACACCAGTTGAAAATGTGGTAAGTATACTACAAAGTTAGAGAAGCTTTGTTTGAGTTGCTATTTTTGAATATAAACAGGTCTGCACACCAAGATTAGGACATCTTCTTGTTTATTTAGTGAGTAATGATCCGTTTCAAATACTGCAGGGAAGAGGTAGTAAAAGCAGAAACTACCACAGTTGGATGAAGAGCTGCAGAATCCTAATGGTGTTTTCAAGATTCAGCACACCCCCTACACCTCATTAACAGCTTCTCATACCTTGCTATGCAGTTCAGTGGAAAAACACTCACACCGTTGTCAGCGTGGCTCGAGTGGTCACAGTTACTCCCAGCTCGGCACGTAACCCCACCCGTATAAAAAAAACACGATCAAGTTACATGTTGCACAACAAGCTCCACAGAAACACCAGAGAGAATTCAAAGAAGCGTAAGTCATGCTGTGATGTTTTTTCATTTCATTTAATCGTTTATTTGAACCGGGACAGTGCACATTAATGAACATTTTAAACAAAATAATGCTTTCAAATATAAATGAGCCGGATTTTAGCTTTGAGCTCATTTCCATCCGTAGTCCCGTTTTGTTCATTATAAATAAGGACAAACAAATCCTGCATTTTGCAACATTTAAGTACGTACAAAATGTCTGTGCCTGGTAATCACCGGAAAAAACATGCATATGAACCATTTTGAGAGTAAAGGTAAATGAAGGGTTCATTTATATTATCTTTTAATATGTTAGTGAAGTGCTGGATATTTTTTCAGAGTAAAAACAGGTCTTCTTCACTAATCAATAATATTAAAATACTTTCCCTCGCAGTCATAGTCATGCTAGTGGGGAAAACAGTGGCAACTCTGTGGCATTTAAAACGGAGAGGCTCATGCCTAATTGTTTATCAGCCGTGTGACATTTGCCGGGCTCACAGGTGGCTGATGGGAGACGGCTCCCCTGTCACCCTGTCAGCTGCAGGTGTCTGCTTTAATTTACCATCAGCTGTAGTCAAACAAAAGTGATTCACCCACTCAGTCCATTTCTTGCACCATAGTAAGACGTTACTGTGACGACAGATTTCAAAAGGATCTTTAAATTATCTTCAACCCTCCTGTTAGCTTAGATATGTTAAGATATGGAAAAGAAAGAAAGATTTACAATATAATGGTTAAATCTAAACCCTTCTGACTGAAAACACATGATGACAAGAAGACAGCGATATAAATTCAAAGTGCAATTATCTCTGCCAAATTGTCTTTCTCGCCATGTAGAAAAACTGACACTTCACCAGAGTTTCTTTATATAAAATGACAAACAGTTTAGTTCCTGGAAGATCGGCTGAGAACTGTATATTACTACAATAAACTAAACAAAAGGTTTTTTAACTCACACTGAATTACAAATCCTTTCAAAATAGTGTGTCATTGGTGCAACATTAATTCAAAATGTAATAATCCTAAAATCAATCCTATAATTTCTAATACTCTGCTGTTGCTTGTCATATTTCCAACCCTAGATGCTCTCTAGAAAAAAAAAGGTCTTGCACAATATAAAAATATTATAGATATTTTCAGCAAAACCAATGGTTTGACATGGACACGTCTTTTATAACCTTCGTGCATTGTCAAATTCCCCCAATATTTGATATATATCTTTTTTCTAGAAATGTAAATCGTCTTATTTTCTGTTCTATATTCTGTTACTTTGTTGTTAGTTACTGCAAACACTTCCTTTAAATATAATTTAGATATAAACCGTCTTCTGAGCCACCAGCTGCTGAATCCCTCCATGTTTTCCTCTCTGCAGCAGGACAGAGACGTCACCCACCGACAGAGCCCCTCCAGCGACAGCCCCGGAGTGGGGGGCGATGGGGGGAAGGATGTGGAGGGCTGCGTGGACCAGCTCATGGGTCTGAGCGAGAGCGAGGCGGTCCACAGCAGCTCAGCGTTCGAACAGTGGGACTCCTACTGGGAGGACCTCACCAGGTAATGGATTATTTATTCATATGCTGTGGTTTATATATCGAGTGAAAAGCAGCAGCAAGTAAACATGACATCATTATACAAATGAATTCACTGAAACTCAAATGTCATACTGGTTTTCACATCTCACACATTTTAAAAGTGGATTGCCAACAATTTTGGATTCTACATTTTGTGCCTTTTTGAATAGCATGGTATTGATCGGAAACAGGAGGTTGGGTTAAGGGTCCACGAGACTTGTCTGTTTTTAAAGCTGGAGTGAGGAACTTGCAGGGCCGTCCCTCCCTACACGCAGATCACGCAGACTGCGTGGGGTCTCACCTCGCGGAGGGGGCCTAATCTTGCGGAGGGTGCCTCACCTCACCCGAAGCGCAAATTCTTAAATCCTTCCTTTGGATCCCAAATTGTTTTAGTTTTTTTTAATCTAGAACATCACTTCCAGAAAATGTTATTCTCGCACCGCCAGAGGGGGGATACAAAAATCCCGCACTCAAGCTTTAATGGGCGGCAAGTTACTGGAAATTCCCCAAACCAGCGATGTATTAACCACACAACTTTTGTCTGTTCATCCAAAGCCTGACATTACTATCTATAGCACTTTATTATTGTTTAAAAACTCAAAGATAAGAATGGTCAAAGGTCACAAAACACACATGCTTTTGGCCTGACTGAATTCATATGCTAATTGTGAACATTTTACACATTTGTTTAATAGGATTAAATGATGTCAGTGATGACATTTTGGACAGACATGGATGTAAACTGCATCTTGACTGACAATCTGGTACATTTCAGAAAGAAATGTAGGCAGTGTCAAAACTGTCACTGAAAGATGTTGTGCTTCCTCTGAGCTCTCTTTTGATCACTTTAATGTTTTGACTGCCTTCAGGTTTTAAACACTTATTCTAAAAGGTAAAAATCCTAAACAGATGCAAATTTGCTCTTGATGGTTTTCATTGAGGCACATGTGCATCGATCAGACCTGCAATATACTTTGCTCACATGCTAAATCCATGCAATTGCAATTTTGAATAGTGTATGTTGTGCAGAGGATCTAGGGCTGCAACAAACAATCATTTCGTTTCATTTTAAAGGTTATTTACAATGACAAGACAATAGTAGCTTTCATGTTGTCTGAACTGTGTTGCTCTGTGCTCGGCAGATACACACGGCTGGCCAGCTGTGAGATCTTGGGCAACAAAGAGGCGGATTTCCTTGGATTGGATGACCTCTCTAGTCCCTACCAGGATGAGGATGTGATTGGTCAAACCCCGACCCTGGCTCAGCTCAACAGCGAGGATTCGCAACCTGTGTGTGAGGCGCTCTACCCCCCTGCTGATATGAGTGGCCCTCCACTTCCCGGTCACAGTAGGAGACCCCTGATCGCTGGCCAGGGATTTGGCCCCGGCTCAGCACGGCCGTCCCCCAGCTCCTCTTCCCGTCTTTCCCGCAGCTTTCTCCCAGACTTTCCTGAAACCTCCCAAAAAGCCACCAGACCCGTCCCCTCCTGCACCGAGACCATGGCCAAGACCCAGACCCTCCTCAGCCTCACCCAGGACTACGGCCATGCGCAAACCAAGCCTTACGGCAGAGGAACCAAGATGGCAGCCCCGATGGACTTTGTGCGGAAGGCTAAAGTCCGTGTGAGTGCCGGGCTTAAAACTCAGCCCGACATGCCCTCCCAGATGGCCTTTGAGAGGTCAATCCCACCTCCACCGCTCCCCCAGTCCCACGACGGGAAGGCCGGCCCCTCAGCGAGCGCCACCTTGGTGGTAGTTCCTGCTGCTGCAGACAGTGGCTTTGGCAGCCAGATGATCTATGAGAGGGCTGCAGAGGGTGGAGGGAAGAGTGAGGTTCCTGTAGATTGGTCTGCCAGCGTCCCCACCCTGGTCGAGGCCAGTCCGGCCATGGAGGGCAGCACCTCTGAGCAGGTCAGCGGAGAGGTGGAGGCAGGAGCTAGTGGGGGTGCTCTGGATAAAGAGGCAACTGAGAAGAGTAAGGAGGAAGAGCACAACTACTCTCTGTTCCTCACCCGCTGCAGACTGGCCAGCAGAAGCCAGTCCGTGCTGGAAGAGGACGAGGAAGAGGAGGAGGAAGACGAGGAAGAGGCGGAGGAGGAGGAAGCCGATGGGCTTGAGATGGATGACGAAGACCACGATGAGGGTTTCGGCAGCGAGCACGAGCTGTCTGAGATGGAGGAGGAGGAGGACGACGATGAAGAGGAGGATGAAGACTACGAAGCTGACAAGGACGAAGACATGAGTGACGCCTTCTCCGAGCCAGGTAGCAACCTTCATGCTTCCGGTGTTGCCAACAAACTGTCACTGTCAACAAACCGTCACTGTCAACAAACCGTCATTGTTACCTTTCTGTGTTTCTTCCTCATGACTTTTCTTTCTCTGTCCCCCCCCCCGGCTCCGATGTCTTGTTTTCTCCAGGTTGTGAAATGGAGCTAATGGACGACATTAGAGGTCTGACGACGGGGGTCACCACCCGGAAGAGAGGCAAGCGTCGCTACTTCTGGGAGTACAGCGAGCAGCTCACCCCCTCCAAGCACGAACGCATGCTCAAGCCGTCTGAGTGGGACAGACACACGCTGCCTAGCAACCTGTACCAGAAGAACGGGCCTCTCCATGGTAAACACACAGACACGTACGGTACATATATACTGTATATTAACCACGGTGGGAGATAAGCCCTGCACCAAAAAAAGAGCTTATTAGATAAAACAATATATATCACTGCTTTGATCACGGACTAAACATATATCATATTTGCGTCTTGTAGAGACTGTAGGGCAAGTACAGTCTTTGGGAGTTTATATTTTCCACAACAGCAGCTGTGCACAGCATGCTGCAGTGATATGGCAATCAAAGTGATCTTACTAGAAATATTGAACAGATAAAAGGAGCATATAATAATTTCTAACTTAAACGACATATGATGTAAATCATCTGATAATCCTTCTTTCCAAATAAAGGAAAGTACATGCTGAAGAAGTCTCGCCGCACGGACGTGGAAGACCTGACTCCCAATCCACGGAAGCTGCTGCAGATCGGGACCGAGCTCCGCAAACTGAACAAGGTGATCAGCGACCTGACCCCCGTGAGCGAGCTGCCGCTGACCGCACGACCTCGGTCACGCAAGGAGAAGAACAAGCTGGCCTCCAGGTAAGTCATGCATTCATGTACAGACACATCGTGCTGACCCGCAGTTCATGAATGAATGAAAAGGTGGTCAAGATGCTGACTCGACACATCTGTTGTGTGTTGCAGAGCTTGTCGTCTGAAGAAGAAGGCTCAGTACGAGGCAAACAAAGTGAAGCTCTGGGGACTCGGCACAGAATACGGTATACGGCTTACACAGTTTTTACACCAATTTCATCAACTTCTGCATCCATTTTTTCATGCTTTCTTATTCTGTATATCTACCTGTACTTATTTTTAAGATTTTTGACATTCAAAATCGACCTTCTGATTATTAGAAATGACTAAATATCAACAACTTCTAAATGCTAAAGTGCTCGACCACATGTCCTCCTGTAGACCGGCTCCTGTTTGTGATCAATGCCATCAAGGAGGAGATAGTTGCCCGAGTGGAGGACTCTACTCCGCGTCCGACCAACATGGCCGACACTCTGGAGCATCTCATCAAAGAGACACTCGGTGAGATTAAAATGAATGATTTAATTTAAATGAATGCTTTTTACTATAATATTGTGCCCTGTCTGGATTAGAAAAAAAAACATCTCTAACATCTCTGAATGTTTCTTCCTGTGTCTCTGTGTGTGCAGTGGCATCACCTGTTGCTGGGCAGACTTCAGACTTCGTCAACAAGATCTTGGAGACCACCGGACGCGGCGACCCCACCGGAGGGCTGGTCGGCCTGCGAGTCCCAACCTCCAAAATCTAAACACACGGCAGTCCACTGAGAGACGTGTGCTAAACATTACCACCGTGCTGTCCCATTGTAACTATGCCCCCCCTCCGCATGCCCCTCCAGCCCAAAGTACATACACATTGTTAGTCACACAAACACACATACCACTCCCTGTGTGTATGTATGTGTGTTTGGCATACACCCTAGCTTAATGTCTCTGCACACTGCGAGTCAGTGCGTCACTGTCCCCCAACCCATTGTGAGTGTCTGTTGGGATAAGCGCCTCTAAAAGCAAGTGATGGTCAGGTGTATATCTAAAGGCACGTGCTGAATCCACTGGGGATTACTAGATGCGATGTGCATATTGTTGTGTAGGGTCCGTTTTATTGGAGGTCTGCTTTCAGGGCTGAGACAGTCACACGAGTGTAACCACTGGAATACTTTTGTTTGAGGTTGTATAACAAGAGGAAGAATAGTTTCACGTCAGACACCATCAAAGGTTTGAAAAAGTTCCAGTTATCATTTCCTCCAAGAGGGTTACCTTACATGGCAACAAATATTAACTCCAGAATTAAATAAAGATCAAATTGACCCATTCATTAAAGCACTTCGATAAAAAGGGCTTTGGTTGCCAACAAAGCTGCAGAGAGAATAGTTTGTATGCTCCGAGGCGTTTTCGGGGTGGCAGGAAATATTTTGTATTGAAGGCCTAAATACGTTCATGCCATCCCCTGTTTGCCAATCAGGCCTGCTGTTGTTAAAATGTAGGAGTTAACTTTAAGCAAAATAAAGCTCGAAAAAAGAAACCGCTGAAGCCTAAAGAATTTAAAATGAGAGGCTTTATGGCTTATTTTGACTACGATAACTTAAACAACAGGAGGTAGTTGACCATATTCAGAGGAAGATGTAGTTTGGTGCTTTTTGGCCTTGTGCTGGTTATAACTGGACTGGGTAAAACGGGCATTTTGCCAGAATGGGAGCAGACTGTGAGGATGATGATGATGGTTAGGGTGAAATAATCCATCTCCTCTAGGAAACTGTACATAAAAGCGTCTCTTACTGAAAAAAGGCACAGGCTCCCCTTTTTGTACCGTAGAGATGACCAGGCTAACAGTTTGGTGTGTTCATACTAGTGTTTGATCAGAGTTCTATTCATTGTGCCTTGTGTATGTGTGTGTTTCTGTAGTCTGAGTGAGTGTGTGAGCGGGACTGAACGAGAAGAGATGATTGGTCAGAACTCCCTGAGGTCCAGCCAACGAGGGGACTACTTTACACTGAGGGAGATTGTTAATGAATGCGTGGAGGGGGACAACTGCAGAGTTTTTCAGTTGTCTAAAGATTTCCTGAATGTACATAAAACAATAGGAAGCTCTCGTTGCGTCATGCCACAGAGTCTGTGTGTGTATATAAGAGAGCTCTGCAATGGATACTTTTGTTTTTTGGTACTCTGTGTTTAGGGATGGGGGCGGGGGGAGGGGTTAACATATTATTTGTTTAGAGTCACAAAAAAAATATTTGCACACTATATTTTGATTGTTTTTTGTACCAAAGACACATGCAACGAAATGGCGACCAGCCAGTTAAAGTAAGGTTTTGCACAGCTTACCTGACGCCGTATTGAATGTAAGAAATGTGGGAGGGTCAGGGAACTTCATAGAACTGTGAAATTAGCTTGGGTCCAATTCTGTACAGAAAAGGAGCATTTAATCATTTCTTTAAATCTGAA
Organism: Notothenia coriiceps; assembly: GCF_000735185.1. Classification (NCBI taxonomy): domain Eukaryota; kingdom Metazoa; phylum Chordata; class Actinopteri; order Perciformes; family Nototheniidae; genus Notothenia; species Notothenia coriiceps. Next base: position 105,220 of record NW_011350556.1, read on the forward strand.
AATGTAACCCATCTATGGGCTTCTCCAGTAGATGTGTTGCTTTGCAAGCACGTCATTCCTGAACTGATTCCTCCCTCCACGTGCTAATTGTTTTATAGGTGCTATTTTAGGACATAAACCAAGAGCGCTAGTAGATAAGCTATGTTACATTTTTGTTTGACAAATTGTCACCAAGAATAACCAAAATGTTTTGTTCCTGTTGTCACTTGTTTGATTTCTGTATGTAGTCGAGGTTTATTTCTTCAACAAAATATTAATTTAGCTATAAAGTACTGTAAATAGAAACCTTAATGCTATATCTATCAATGGTGGAATGCCACTTTTCATGACAATTTATTAATTTTTAAGCATGACACATTTCTAAAAAAGCCTATCCTTGCATTGAGAAAGTTGGAGGAAAAAAACACAAAAACCAAAAAAAGAAGTTTTTGTTATATTTTTGTACTTTAGCTGTCTGTTAGCTTCCCTGTTTGGAAGTATGTGTTCAGTGGAAAGGAGATGTGGAGGTAAAGAGGTTTTTAAGAGCAGCCAGTCGATCTCAAAGTTTGATATTTAAAACAACATTTAACCAATGGGTCTCCTTTGCTGGCTGAGGGAAATACAGAGGATTATTCGAATCACAGTGCAGCGAAGACATGGTTCAGCAGGAGCTTTGAGGACAACGGCAGGGAAGTGTGAGGAAAGTTTCTGTAAGAAAGCCAAAGCCATTTGAGTCTGATTAATCTTGGTTCAGCACTGTGCAATGTCCTTCTGATGTTCGCAAGTTTTCACTCTTTCACCATGAAACTGGTTGAATTTTACATTTCCTGGGATTGGACGCCTTTGAGGTTGCAATGCTGAATTATATCTTCCTTAGTCCTTCCTGACGGTTCACAGCAGCGAAGAATAACTTGTTTTAAGGCAATACCGAGAATTAAAATATCCTGACCTCAAAGTGTTCAGCATGTCCAACCTTTAGAAATGCATGATGCCTGAATGGTTGCCTCACTGCAGCTTCCTCAGAGGAAATGCCGCCATTCTCAGGAATTTTAAAAATCAGTTAGTCATTTTGTTAGCGGGCAAATATAAACAAAACATCCACAAGGATACATTCAGGTTAGTTCCAGTTCCAAGATGGAGATGCAGAGCTTTTGTCTTTCTGTATCATGTGATCGAATAACAGCTAGTGCTACATATATATATATATATTTACTGATTTCTGTTCCGTCTAAAAAGGGAGAAATGGTGCTTTTTTTATGAAACTAGAATGATGAGTATCTACTCATATTTGACTTCTTAGTTTTAGTTGTAGCCTAATGACTTACCGTCCATAGCTATTTTCTTAGTAGTGATTCATTTTTGTACATAGACTATAAGTTGATATGTTTCTTCTAAATGTTAGATATATGTATAGATTACTCTATCTTATATGTTTGAAAACAAAAAGCACTTTGTCCAAAAAAGAAAGAAAAAAACAAAAACAAACTAAAGAAAAAGCATTTTTTTTCTTCCATTTGCTGCTAAAAGGCCTGGTGTGAATGCTGCAAGTGTACTTGATAACTACTTGCTAGGATAGGTCTATTTCCTGACTTGGCTAGGTCTTTAAACTGGCAGGGAATAGGTGTGCGGCCTGACTCGGGTTAGGTCTACATGTTTCTGGAGCCACGTAATGATACGACTGTTGAATAAACCTGTATCATTGCTTGGTTTTGGAAAGATAGGTCTATTTCCTGGTCAGGAACCGCGTGGATAGCGGGTTTGTGGTCTTAAAAAAAGAGGGTTTTGATTCCAGGGCCCCTACTTTGATCCTGACGCTGACCCCCTTGGCGTCAGGATTCATTTGCCTTCAGTAGAGGTTTCCTATGGAAAAACTGATTCTGCTTTGGCTTCCTCTTCAGGGTGATGTACAGTGTAGACACATTTCTCCAGAGAGCTATATTGTTATCATTTGTAAACTGATTGCTACTTGTGACTTAATGAGGAGGAGGGTTTAGCCTGGGGCGGCCACGAAGAGCCGTTTGAAAGGTGTTGTTCCGGGCCGCCCTAGGGGAAGTTAATATATCACTGTACTGTATGGCAAGCCAGTTACAAATGGAGACTCAATCCGGACACTTATTGCCTTTTGAACTTTTACACACAAACAAATAATATACAAATTGGTGAACTAGTCAGTTGCCAAAGGGTGAGCCTGAGGCTTATGACATCGTTCCGCCAATATACAGTCAACAACAACAACAACAACAATAACAAAACTGTTCAGCATAAATGGCTCAAAACAAACCTTGACTGAAGTATCAGACGTGGTGCAATATCTCTGAAAGATTGCTACAAATGTTGAATTAAAATTTGAACTAATTGTGCTCAGTTGAATCTTTTGGTACAATATTTGAAGCAATTTCTTTCAGCAACAATTTTGACCAGGTCTGGCCAGCGGTCAACAGTGGATACATTGCCGCTGGTTGGCTAGTTTTGTAGTCGCTCATGAGGCTGATCTAAGAAAGAGTTCTCACAGGTTTTTACATTTAACATGATAGGTGCAAGCTGTGCAACTTTACATTCGAACAAGGAGACTCTGTGGCATTTTAAAAAGTCAAGAAAACTAGTGAAAATCCACGCCAGTAACTATTCCTTATTCTTTTTTTATTTCTGGTGACATAAAATCTATACAGTCAACTATTAAGCTGATGGTGTATCTTTGTGCTACTTTTGTCCAATAAAAGCTTACCGTATAGCTCTTCTTCAGCAAATCAGGGTAATATCGTTCTTCTATCTGACGTATGTGATGACATAAAATCAAAAGAAAATATATTTATGTATTCCAATTATTGTTGCCATTCTTTACTCTGTACAAAAATATGTGTGTGTGTGTGTTATGAATTCTCAATGTCAATCAATATAGTGCAATCCTCTCTACACAAACTGAAAAAAAGGCCAACAGTCACAATGTTCACAGTTGATCCGATGTATCCACATTGGAATTAAAACATACACAACCTACGACATTTTCCTCTCACAAAGGATTTGATTTCACATGGTGCTGATTACTTTTCATTATCCAGGTAATCCTCCAAGAATTTAAATAGCATCTGTATTTATATTCACTCAAAAACATAACAGACTCCCATAACAGACTCCCCACCCCCGATCTTTTTCATTGATTCTATCCTGTTGGACCAAACAGAGGAACATTTTCACTCTGAACGACAACAAATTGGTGATTTCTATTTTATTGAGCTGTATGATTTCTATTGTTAGGCAAACCATTGTTTCTTTTGTAAAAATCATTCTCATTGATTTGATACCCCAGCCTAAAGTCACAGAGGATCTTTATATCATCTGAGAGGTACAAGATTTCCCCCAGGACTGCAAAATAAATGCATTTATTTGGGTGTATTATAGGCCATTATTTTATTGATTTAAATAGTACGTGGGATTTCCTTCTTATGTTATTAAAATACAGGTACTTATTCAACTTATGTATTCAAGAAGGATCTCCAGAGGAAATATTTGGTAACGCTTTATCATAATATGTTTTTAGTAATTTAACCATCATTTCAAATAAGTTTTCTTGAAACAAGTACGGTATACCATTCGGTGATAGGAAGAGTAGATAACAATTGATACACTTACATTATGTTATATTACATTTATATCATTTCAGTTTCATGGCATTCATTTTTTGTTTTAAGCTGTACTTATGTACTTATATGTATCCATATGTATGTAATAAAAAGGTATATAATGACTTGGTGTATAATGAATAGATGTTCCCCTCTACTGAGTATTTTTAGCATCTTTCAGCTTGTTTTCCTGGTTCTTAGGCCCCTCAACTTCAACTCAACGAAGCACTTTTTAGAAAATTACGGATCTAAAAGATGAGCGTTACCAAATATTCTTGTCTCACTAAATTGGGTTTGTGAACAATATTTTACAAATTGACGTCACCTCTTGCTGGCTGTGGTGTCATCTCAGAGTTTGGATTCTGTTTTCAGATGTTTCTTGTCTTGTTTTGACCCATGTGGGCTGCTTGTAAAAACACCTCGTCTTGAGAGGTTGTATGCATAATGCCCTCCATGTTTTTCTCTGTGTAAATTAGAAACATACAAAAATGTGACAAAAAAAAAACGAGCGGGAATAATGTTTCTGCATGCCGACTCCCTGCAACGCACTCATAGAAGATCCTTCACTGCACTCAAAGTCACATTTTGTCATACTTGCTGCTATTTAATGAGCACAAAGAGCGTTATGTTTTTCGTTAAGTGTATCAATGACTCGATAACAGTATACTATGAACACATACCCTGTTTTTTTTTTCACACTTTTTTTTCGACTGTCAAAAGACCAAAAGTGTTACTCCCCTTGCACTTGGTTTTTGAATATGATGCCTGCTGAACCAGGTGCCTTAATCAAATCTTCGAGAACACACATCTGCACCTTCTGTCGGTCTGGAGGGGGTTTCCCCACAGAAACAAGGGGCTGGGTTTCCCATAACCTAAACTTGAAGTACAGAAATTAAATTAAAAACTAATTTCAATCCAAAATATTTAGTATGAAAAATCAGCCTTTAACAGTGAATGAGATTTTTGTCGTGTCTGAATATGATTTCCCTTTAATATTACTGAAGAAGAGCATAAATGTGAACTAAATTCATGTTTTGGGAAACCTGGTTCCAAATGTAACTCTTTCTCTGCCCACTACGCCACGTTCTTGTGTTTTGTGTATTGGCTGCTGCTGCTATCACCGCTGGTGTGTCCGTTTAGAGAAGAGTACGTTTCCACTGTGTCAAAGGCAGAGGGAGACTTGGGCCTGCTTTAATTAGTCGATTACAATGCATTCTTCTTCTGTGGTTTTGACATTGAGCACCGTGTTGCTGCCTCTTGAGATCTTTTTTGAGAAAAAAGGAAACAAACAAAAAAAGCATAAAACAGACCTTTCCGTTTCTTAACTTTGCTATAATGAAGTGCCAGACCCTCCTTGAAGCCAGTGTTGGCACTTAGTGGCAGGGTGCAAATGAAGCGACAAACTGAGCATGGAGGTAAACTGTGGTGCTAATCTGTCAGTGGCTGGGTGCTAACATGGCTGATGTAAAAAGCTGTTTTAGCCATATTATTCCTACTGTCGATGACTCTTGTCAGTCTTGTGTTTCTGACTGCTGTATGCTGACATAGCGAGGTATAACTTTGCTGCTGCTGCTTTGCGGTTGAATGTAGACTAGTCTTCCTTAGCAGGATCATACGGACAGACGTGTCTGGTGGAGCTTTTCCTGTTGTGCTATTTCCTTACACTTTTTTTTGAACAGGGAGACTCCTGTTGTCCGGATCCAGAAGGATCATGAATGTTGTATCTTTATATGGCCGCTGTCCTGCTTAAATGTTTATACCTATTTCTTTTTATATTAATATTTTGGTTTGATATTTATGCTCTGACTTTGTCAAATGTTGCACGGTTGAAATTTGATTTTTCCTAAATTATATCTTATTGCCTTTTTTCCCTTATTCCAGTGTTCTTACAATTTATTTGATATTTATTTGTTTCGTCCTGTAAATTAACATGTAAGGAGATTTGTAAGACTTATTAGCTTTTCCACTGAAGCAGGCTTTACCAGGAGTCACATGAGGTTCTCAGGCGTCAATCAAAGTCACAATGAAACTGACTTTTCTATTATTCCCTGTATACCTATAAACCAACGTATTTTTTAGATTGTTGATATATTTAAAAAATGTATCTTATTACATTTACACATTATATCAGTTATATTATCTCATGTACCATAGATACGATTTTTTTAAATGTGCAACTTTTGTAAGATATGCAAACATTAAGGACGATCTATATTTAGTGCTTAATTAGACAGTAAAGACTCAATAAATAGATCAGTATGCGAAACAGATGGCAATATTCTAAAGAAATATCAGATAATCAGTTTGAAAATGAATTTACAAATATTTAAATAAAGCAACAGATATATTAGGATAGATGGAGAAATACCTAAGAAAGGACTATATTTGCAAATCAACTTTAACAAAAGTCCTCTGTGTTGCACACAAACAGAAAGATGATTGTTTAGCAACCAGAGTCTGGGATTCATTTGCTGAACACATAGTGGCTTCAGTCCTTTGCCGTCCTGTGTTTAATTGTATATGACTTTAACATTATGTTCTGTCCTAATGCTAAAGTAACACGGTGCAGTTTCATTGTGACTTTGAGTAGTGGTCTGTGAAGCCCATGGAGCGTTCTGTCATTGAAGGTTTGAGGCAGTCAGTCAGCGCCTGGAAACAGACTCAAGGACTCAGCTCTTCTTTGGTCACGACTCTAAACCGAGGTCTGGTGCTCCACAGGTCAGGAGTCGCCCCTCTCTAACTGTGAGGGGGAAATTTGAACATTCGATCAGTTTTCTGGGAAAACTTTACCACTGCGCCAGAGATGTTTTGTCGCCTTCTGGGTGCTTAATTTTTTTCGGAAGGGCTTTGGTTCGCAGTTGTCTTGTCAGGGAGCTTCTGAAATAAGATGGGGGGCCGCTAAAGGCTGGTGGGCAGAGACCCCTCCACCTCCCCTGCAATAAATGCTGGGGGGCGGGGGGAGTCATTTCCTCTTCTGCAGATTGATCTTTTCGAAGCAAAAACAACAACCCACCCTAAATGAAAAATAAAAAAACAAAACCCCTCTCCATATCTACACGCGTCATTATCCAACACTAAAGTGATTTACATCTCCTTCCAGATTTGCCAAAATGCACGGAGCGAGACACATTTAATGAGCAGAAAATGTTAAAGTATATATTCTGTTTCCTTTTCTTTTCTATTTTGATAATAAAGACAGACAGAAAGATGATTTGATGGGAAATCCATACAAGCCTAAACATGTAGAGGATGTGGGAGGTATTGGTCATCATGAGCTCGATACAGCTACATGCTATTGTTATGATGCTTCTGGTCTTGTATGGTAACTTATATGACTAGATCAACAGCATGGGATCTTTCTGTAGTTAGTCCTGTGTGTGTTCCTCTCCCCAGTCTCAGTAGGAGGGCTGTTCTTCATGGCTAAGTGCTCTATAATAGATCTCTTGGTGATTATAATTTCATAAAGAAGCAACTTACAGAAAGTGTATCCTGCTGAAACTAACTTGATCCTCTCTTTAGCAATGACGTCTATATTTGTAGTTCACATATATGCCTGTTCAAATACAATATCTTGACAGTTGATATATTTATGTTGTGTAATAAGTGTTGTGCTGGGTTTAACTTTTGTTATATCTAAGTCTTTGTTTCACATTGTCTTTCTTTCTTGGAGGCACAGTGGGTGGGCTTTATGCACAGTCTTGGAAATGTAAGATATGTTTTTGTTTTATTTGGTTTGTACTGTAACAACTCATTCTGTTTCAGAGCTTTGGACAATAATTGTCTCTGGCTGCTTGACATCCTGCAGCACCTGCCCTGAATCTCTGTTGTGTTATTGTGCCTCTCTCTTTTCTTTCGTATTTTTTTAAAACATTCTTTCTCTGTTGTATCAGCCAGGAGTTGATACCACAGCTCTGCTTGTAACCACAATAGTCTGATTATGTTCATTGATTTTAATATCAAAATAATAAAACCATTAGCAACCCATCCTGACTCTTCTTCTTAATTTGTTGATGTTTATATAGATAGATAGATTAGTACTTTATTGATCCCAAATTGGGATTTGTTTGCGTTGCAGCAGCATGAAAAGACAAGGCAATGCACATAAGATAAATTAAAACACTTCAAATAAACAATCCAAAATATTTCTGGAGAAAAAAAAATAGCATTAATAAGTAAACAAATATACATGTGGAAATAACAAAATATAAAGCAGGATATTATATATACATATATATATATATACACATTAATTGTGCAAGGAATGGATTATTAAATATGAACTTGAATATAAATGTAAAAATGTACAGTGGGCGTTTGAGTCCAGTTAACAAGAGAAGCGAAGGAGCTATGTTTACATGGGGTTGTAAATAACTGAATATAATCACTGATTCATACAAAATGTTTTCATATATTTTAATTTTACACCATTTAAAAAAAAATTAAATCATTGTTTAGAATTTAGTCCATTATATAATGTAGCTATACATATTTATTAAATGCAATACATTTGATTATTTAAAAAAATATATATATTAATATAATATATATTGTAGTAACCTTATCGTAAGACACCCACATCACCATAGCATTTATGTGACAGAAAAATAAGTTTTTTTACTGGATGTGTGTGACCGTCAGATTTATCGCTTCGCATTCAGCAGAACGCTTTGTCTTTTGAGCCTACTGCTTGGTTATGGCTAGAAAGGATCCGTCTAGTGTAAATATGACGTCACGTTCTTGTTATAACTCTCGTTGTAATCGGAGCGGATTGGAAACACATCTACAGCAGTAACATGCAGCAACATACACATTAATGCAGCAGCAATATTAATAGAGAAACATCAGACATAATAGTAAAACACTGAAAGGGAACATTTTATTGCACCAGGAGCTATCTTGGGACTTTTACTGCGACAACGTTGACTTGCCTGTGAATACAAAATAAACCATAGTGTTGGTGATCTACAGTGTTGTCATTCTTCTTTGAACACCAACAAGACCGCTAACATCCTATTTCAACAATCACACTCCCTGTCATTGACATAATTAATAGATAGTTTAGCTTCTCACCATCATTTGCTGTGGCCAACTGAAGTTAACGATCGTAACTGAAAGGCTGCCTGCCAAACGTAAACATTCAGCCACGTGACATTCAGCCAAACTCTCGCGAGAGTTTTACACAAGACGGATCCTTTCCAAGTAGGGTTATGGCTAATAACCCTACTTGGTTGCCGTACAACAACAAATATGGCGTCTTCTGCGGATGTCCACGTCCGAATTTGTGGACAAGAAATAATCAAATATGACTTGGAAATTAAGGCACTTGTTCAGGTAAGATGGTACTTTTATGAAACATTGTTATGCTCAGGTTGGTTTTCAGTTTTGTTCTGGAGAGATTTTTATGGAGGCGTCACAACAACAAAGTGAAGCTCACGTTAGCTAACCATAGACTGTATATATATAAAGCTCACGGATAACACGATGACGAAGGTTAAAATAGACAGAAAGAAAAAGAGAGAGAGTTTTATTAAATATGTTTGGTTCAACTGATTCAAGTCGAGGTTTATTTACCTGAATAAAGTTATCAGTCGTTCGTGTTCTGTTACTGTGTAGTTGAGCTAAGAAATATCTTTATACACTTAGTATAATCATGAATACACATATGATGTGTGTTGTGTATTGTGTGTGTGTCCTGCAGGATATCAGGGATTGCCCTGGACCTCAGTCAACTCTCATGGAGTTCAACTCTCAGGTCAAAGAGAAGTTCAACAAACTGAGACTCAGAATACAGGTCAGGCCTCACATCAGGTGTCAGAAAAAGATCACAGTACAGTATGTTACAATGCATACAAAACTATTCATCATGTAGTATGTCATAAATAATCATCACTAACTCTTAGTATAGCATGTACCACACATATCCCTCCCCCTACTAACTCACTTGTTATTATTCAATCTATCGTATGACTGTGCTGTGTTGTTGTCAGGATCTGGAGCAGATGGCCAGAGAGCAGGACAGAGAGACGGACAGACTGGCCATCCTGTCAGAGACAGAGAGCCAGCGGAAACAAATGCTGAGGTGTGAACAAATCAATATCAAAAGCCAGCGTTCAGTATCAATCATTAAAATGCATTCATTGTCTTAAAGATTCATTTGCAGATTATTCTAGACGAGTGGATTTTGTTGAAAATATCAAAAGATTGTGAAGGATTATGTGTTTGAATTCTAAATCCAAAACCAAAAGATATTTAGGTTCATAACCACAATATCACAAAACATTTTTTTTGTTGCCATTTCTTGAACAAAAAGTTACGTTGATGATTAATCAATTATCAAAATAAATTGGCGATTATTTTTCTGTGGGCTGATATTCGATTACCAAACTAACAGTTTCAGCTCAACTTTACAAAGTGCAACAGGTTAGGTTGTGTCTCGGTGTCCTGAAGTTAGTAATAAAAAGGGCTGTAATAGTTTTAATTTTGTAGAAAGGTAGCCTCCAATTTATAATATTAATTATGCTTTTAGGACATAATTCACCTTCTAGTTGTTGACCCTTGAGCAGAATGTGCAGTAGATATCTGAAGCCAAAGGGACTCCCAGATGAAGACAAAAACTAATATTGGGATTAAGCAACAGATTCAGAAACAACAGGCCAGATGTAAACTGAGATATTTCTTTGGATTTCAGTAACCAGACAGCATGGAGGAAAGCAAACCTGGCCTGTAAACTCTGTATCGACCACAGTGAGAAGGATGAGCTGCTGCAAGGAGGAGACTACCAGAGCACCAGACAGAGGTTTGTACAATGAGTCAGCCCTATACCATCATACATTATGGTAAGGAGGAGGATGCAGAACAACTCCAGTCAGATCTCAGAGAAATGCAACTTCAGTGCTGCGAAGTGCAAAGTAATGCACTTAGGTCTTCTGAACCCAACATATGAGTATAATAGGTGTGATAAATCAAAAAATATAAACCTCTCTGAGACTCTGAATGAAAAGGACCTTGGTGTGAATGTTGATAATACCCCGACATGTAGTGACCATATCCATCGGGCAGCTAACAAAGCCAATGGTATCCTAGCAACGATCCGCAGATCATACACTTATTTGGACTCTGATGTAGTACATAGTTTATACACCTCTATTGCACGGCCACTCCTCGAGTATGGGAATGTCGCTTGGTCCCCCATGTACAAAAAGGATGCCGAGCTCATCGAGAAAATACAGAAAAGGGCAACGAAGCTGGTTGCAGAACTAAAGGAACTACCATATCAAGAACGACTGCGAAGTCTTAAGATCCCGAGCATGTATTATAGAAGGGCGAGGGGAGATATGATCGAAGTTTTCAAATATCTCCACAACATCTACAAAACATCATGCCCACTACAACGGGATTATAACACCAGGACTCGTGGACACTGCCTCAAGTTGAAGAAACAGTACTCAAGACTGACTCTCTGCCACAACTTGTTCAGCCTGCGTGTGGTTGACTTGTGGAATGATCTGCCAGAAAGCGTTGTCACATCCAAGACGGTTAACTCTCAAGTCCCGCCTCGACTATTACTGGTCTAACATCCCCTTCACTTTGGACTATGTGACTGTTGCCAGCGTCCATAGTATATAAAGAACAGTGATCTACTTATTTATGAGCGACTAAAAGGCCCTAGGCCTACTACAGCCGTATCCTATTGATTGATTTGTGTATTAAGCAGTTAGACCTCTGTTAACTTACTACTTTTCTGGCAAACTCTGGTCTTCTCGTAATATGAATCCAGTCTAGAGAGACTTTTTGCACATTTAAAAGTGTATCTCTACGATTTGAAACAGACTGTGACGACACACTGGTCTAGAAAGGTTTTTTTTTTTCTTCCTGTAAAAGTGACACTACTTGATGAAATTGAAATGTACAAACATTTAAGTAGGTTGCAACTTTATTACATTCATTTAATTATCAGCTCAATTATTACTATTCATAATTTGAACATTCAAAATAATAAATAGCCCAGTAATAAAGGTCCTCCAGAAGCATGTTGTTGTTTGTAACATAATAATCTCCTGTTATTTGTCAATGATTAAAATGCAGTCCGGTTACAGCAGCTGTCATTAAGGAGGAGGGGACGGATTTTATTATCCCTGATATAATAATCCTGTTCAAATGGGGCTTTTGACAGTGATTAGTTTCCAGTCCTTTGTGATGGGTCATTATGTTTACTACTCAAATGTGTATATAATGATACTTAAATAATCTCTGCTGGTAGAAACAGGATGCTCTTTCAAGAGACCCTTCTTTTGAGAAACACACCTTTCTGTGACTTTAACTAGCTTCACACTTTATACACAACATATTAGTGACAGCGACCAGTCATCAGCAGTGGTCTGCGCTGTGTGTTTTTCTTTCAGGAAGGTGACAAAAGAATGCCTTGTGGAAACCAGCAGCAACATCACCGAGAGTTTGATGTCGATCAGCAGGATGATGTCTGAACAGGTGAAGCAGAGCGAGGACACCATCGGAACTCTGGGTAAAAAAAACAACAACTATACTTTGAACATGTCTTTGTTAAATTTGGTCATTTATATTGTGTTTACATACAGTATATCCAGTTTACAGAAATGATTTTAAATGTGAAAAACTTAATGAAGCCGACAATCTTCTTCAGTATTTAATACTTCCTCCTCCTCCTCCTCCTCACACAGCCACCTCCTCCAGGACAGTGCTGGAAACCAACGAGGAGTTCAAAAGCATGACAGGAACCATCCACTTCGGGAGGAAACTGATCCTGAAGTACAACCGGCGTGAGCTGACAGACAAGCTGCTCATCTTCCTGGCTCTCGCCCTCTTCTTCGCCACCGTCCTCTACATCCTTAAGAAGCGTCTCTTTCCCTTCATTTAGCTGTTAATAAACTCACTTCAGGAAGAATGGCTCTTAGCCGTTTTGAAGTCAAAACTCGAGTACACAGTTGCATTGAGACTGAACTTCTGCACGAAGAAACAGAGTCAAGTGGCCCTTGTTTTTATCTTGATCAATATGCAAAATGTTTCTTTATAAAAATGGGAATGAAGGAAAAAGTGTGAACTGGCATTCTGAGGTTTTGTGCAACAGTGATAAGGTTACAGCCTGCTTCAAACAAACTCGGGCTGTTCCAAACATCACTGAAGGCTTTTTATATACTATGGCTATTGAGTAATCATGTAGTCTCAATTTGATAATTAATAATATATTGATGCACAATTTCATACGGTCTGACGTTCAAAAGGCTGCATTATGAGGAAAGCTTTGAGAATGTGACTATTCTACCCACTTTAACTCCTGATCCCCAGTGACTGTTTTAGAAACATCATTTTGAATTTGTAGTTCGAGATTCAGAACCAACCAGGGACTAAGCCATAACCTTCACTTTGTTGCCATCAGTCAATTTAAGATATGTGTGTGTACAACCTAGACAGTGTTGTCCGCTCTGGAAGGCTTTTTCAAAGAGGCCATTGTTACAGTTATTGACGAGTTTAGCCTGTGCCTTTCTTCTTTGGGACATCCAGACGACTGACTCAGACGATGCAGTACTTACTCATCCTCTAAAGTTCATTTGTCACGTTGAGTTGGAGAGTGCATGTCAGGGATGCCTTACCGTTCGTCTGTGTGACTATTTTACAGAGCAGGGCTGAATTAACACACTTCTCTTTGTCCAGTAACATCATTGTAGTTTATTTAATTTCTATCAAAATGCTTACAAATGTATTTTTGGATTCATTTAAATAAAAACTTACAAAACATAGCTTGAAACCTGGGGTCTGTATGAAATGTGATTCATCAAAAACACATATTTAAAACACGTCATATCCGAAGAGCACCTTCCTGCAGACAGCACCCAGACAGTCCACAAGATAAAGTTCGACAACGTGTCAACAATACGGTGCATAATATAACAATCCTCATAAATACAAAAACAGACTTAAATAGGTAGAATACTGACTTTCAGCTGCACTTGAGCGATTCCCTGTGTGTGTGTGTGTGTGTGTGTGTGTGTGTGTGTGTGTGTGTGTGTGTGTGTGTGTGTGTGTGTGTGTGTGTGTGTGTGTGTGTACACACACACACACACACACACACACACACACACACACACACACACACACACACACACACACACAGGGAATCGCTCAAGT
>NW_011350556.1:118999-122309 GCF_000735185.1 Notothenia coriiceps
GTGTGTGTGTGTGTGTGTGTGTGTGTGTGTGTGTGTGTGTGTGTGTGTGTGTGTGTGTGTGTGTGTGTGTGTGTGTGTGTGTGTGTGTGTGTGTGTGTGTGTGTGTGTGTGTGTGTGTGTCTTGCTGTCCTGTGGCCGATTCCTGGATGTGTTGTGGTGCTTCTTCTTGGAATGAACAGACCGTGAAGCAGGACCAGTGAGTACCACACAATCATTTATATCAAGTACACCCGCAGTCTTCCACGCAATTGGTCGGCAGGTTTAAAAGAAAAAACCTGTCGGCAAATTCCGTGGGGACAGGTTTTCTGTTTTCTTTGGCTGTAAAAAACATAGAAAAGTCCAAATAAAGACTCAGAAATCTGATAATTTGTAAAAAGAAAAATTCATCTTTGCTTTTTTTTGTCATTTAGTTAAACAGGAAAATTTGTCACTTTTTTACACCTTTATGTAATACCTTTTACGATTCTAATTAAAGGGAATTTCCTTAGATATTTATTCAATATTTTGTATTTATTAAACTATGCTTACATTCCCGTAAAAAATAATAATAATGAGTATAATAATGATGAGTTTATTTAGCGGCTAATGTCCGTATTTGTGACTGAAAACAGCATTTTCTACAGTTTTGTACTCAATATGAATTGTATGACTAGTTGATTTTCCTAAATATGTGCAGATTATTTTTCTAAGAATTTACATATCGTTAAATCAACTAATCTTTTCAGCCGATGGATTATTTGAGACTTCGACAGAGACTTAAATATATGCATACACTGGTGTTCAGTCACTGAAGCTGAACCTTGTATGGGGATGATTCAGATCTCAGCATTATTTCAACACTGCCTAAAAGTTATGACAGTTATTATTATTTAAAAAGCTATGTATCAGAACACACTCTCACACTGCTCCCAGTCTTCTCTGAGAACCTAAAGAAAACTTGAAGCGTTCTCTTTCTCCCTCCTCTCCCTCCTCTCCTCCAGCGAGCCTCCGGTCGATGCCGGCTGATATTCTTCTCTCACATTAATCTCCGCAGCTTATGAGCCTGACATGATTTATGCAGTCCCTCTCACCTCATTATCACCCTCTTCCTCCCTCACTGCCCTCACTACTTCCTTCCTTCCCCTCCATGCACATCTCCCCCTTTTTATTGCTGCTTGCCTCACCCTCTTGCTCTCTCTCTCTCTCTCTCTCTCTCTCTCTCTCTCTCTCCTCCTGCAGAGCTCTCTGTCCAATGGGGATAAGGGTCGGGCGGCAGAATACCTCAGCAACGGCAAGAAGAGGAAAGCTGAGGAGAAGGAGTTCATGACCGACTATGTGAGGCTCTTTCTCCACTCTGTTAAATGTTTAAGTACCTGCAGCTTCACCCAACTCTGCCTCCTAAGACCAGGTGTTTCTATACTGCATACCTCGGATCGTGCTCTTCTTTATGGACCGTATTTCAAATCATCAGTATCTGCTGCCATCACTGTATGATTGGCAGTTTTGTGGATAAGCAGACTCATCAATTGGAGTGTCCCCTAAAGCCAAACAAGCGTATACATGTAGAGATATCTTAAGAAAAAGACTAGAAACAGGAGCGTAACCCCTAGATTCCACCGGGTCCGTCTGCGTCGCGTAACGGCCGCGCCGCGGTTTTGGTCCGGCCTCCTCCGGCGTAATACCCGACCGGGCGCGTTTCAGAAGCGGAGCGTCTTGCCTGCCGGCTCGCAGTTTTTGTTGATTTGGGCATGTTTCCTGGACAGGCTACTTTGTACAGACAAAGTTAATAATAATTGTAATATCCCAGTTATAAACGACATGAATCAAAGATGTGTTGCTGTATTTTAGTGGTAAAAAAATGCATTCATAATCATTCTGTATATATGATTTACACTCTGCCTGTCAACCGGAGGAGAACGCTGGCATTTCTCCTCCTACTTGAAAGACTACGGAGGGATAGGGTCTGCAAAATGAGTTTGTGTGTGTGTGTATATGCTCTGAACGTTCCACTTCCTGCCTGCCCGACATTAGCTTATGGCTGCGTCGCGTCAAAAAATAGACTTCAATCCTATTTCGAGCGGAGCCCAGCGGCGAGACGCTTCTGAGCCGTAACGCGGCGCGTCTGGTGGAATAGCACCCCGTTGACTTCGAGTGGCCGCGTCCTTTGCGGACGCCTGGCTGGGCCGGTAAACGCCGAGCGCGACCCGGTTGGGAATCTAGGGGCTAAGATGGTCGCTGTGTAAATAGTCACAGATATTAGTATGTCAGGCCTTTGAAAATAAGGGAAGCAAGAAGTTGGCTATGAATATATAAAATCCGTATTCAATTGAAAGTATATGTGGAGCTGCCAGGATTTCAAACCCATAAATGCATGATTCTTAGAATAAGCACACATGTTTGTTTGATCAGATGTCTTAAGAGGCCGCTATTTATGTTTTGTTATGTGTTTTTTTCCGCTTCCCTTGACGGATAGACACAGAGGAGGCACAAACATACATGAAACCTGTAAATGAGCATAATAAGGGGCTACACCTTGATATATTCTTTTCGATAATGATGATGTTATGTTCAATTATTACGCACGCAGTAGGAAAATCCTTCCAAAGATATTTCTCCAAACTATTATTTTTACAAATCTTACAGTTCTACTTTCAGTTCTGAAAAGAGGGATTTTTTTTTATTGTGTGACAAATTAATACTCTAGGTAGCTCTTTCAATTCGAACACTAGCAATATCAAAGGTTGCCCTGAGAGGTGGTGTACCTCCCTACCGCGGCACAGTTCTGCTGCTTTCTTAGGTTAGAAGCCACCTTGCAGGCCGGTCCTCCGGGGGGGGGGGGGGGAGACTCGTCACACCCATGGCTCATTGGGGACTTGAAGCCCTCAGCAGGGAGGCCTCACAGAAATATGTCAAAAACCTAGGGACATGTTTCTGAAAAAACACAGGTCAAATCCATAAGAAGTTGCCCATTTTGAAGCTTAGAGATGTGTTTTTATAATGTAATCGATCCGGAGGAGAGCTGAAGGTTTCAACTTTGTCGGGTTTTCCCTCTCCAGGGGTCCTTCTGGATAGATGAAGCTTTCTATTTGTCTCCCTGCAAGCATGCCGTAGGAGTACCTGTCATTGATTTCAAGTCTCATTAGGATGGAGGCAAAGATCTGTCCTGAGTCTTGTGTGGCATGTCAAAGTGTCATTTCAATATGGAATTCTCCCACACAGTGTTTTCACAACACACACAAATGCACTTTAAATTGCACTTCAAACAAACTCAACCAGATAGCCGTTTCCAGTGTGAGAGCGGCTCCAGGGCCATTTGGAGCCCCTCCCCGAT
>NW_011350556.1:122354-127445 GCF_000735185.1 Notothenia coriiceps
TGTGTGTGTGTGTGTGGGTGTGTGTGTGTGTGTGTGTGTGTGTGTGTGTGTGTGTGTGTGTGTGTGTGTGTGTGTGTGTGTGTGTGTGTGTCTTGCTGAAGGATACAGCCACTGGTTAACTGTCGAGGTGAGGTAGATAACTGGTTTTCATTCTTGTACAAAGTCAAATGTCAAGGAAAATAGTAATATATATATATATAGCACAAATACCCAACAGATTAAATAAGATATGTTGCATTGCTTTTACCAGCAATACAACACACAACTACTACCACTACTGACACTCATTCTGCTAATATAATAGTAATAAGTGCATCATCTTTGTGAACCCTTTCTGCACCACCGGTCTGTTTATGAAGAGGTCACATTGGATTTCCCAGGCACAGGTGAACCAGATTGGGTCGCGTTGTTGACCTGACTGAGTGTGTTTCTGTCCTCGGTGGGTCTGGAGGGCTGCAGCAGGTGTCCTTCAGCTGTGGTAGGCCATGGTGGTGTGATGTTGGTAACCTCCAGGTCGTCCGATTGGCTGAGAGAGCATGTACTTTCAAAGCTGCTGCACAGCCCCCCCCAGTGCTGCTCACACTGTCCGCGCAGCCGCTGGCCGACCCACAGCCTGACGTCTTCCCCACACTTCAACAGGAAGTTCATTAGCTCCACATACGGTCTGATGAGACACGAGAGACAAATGTTTGGGTTTATCCAACTTTTCAACTCAGACTCTCAGAAGAACACTACCTAAAGCTAGACTCGTTCACAGTAGCTATGACTTATCATGAAAGGGAAAACACAGGTTATGGCAGTGAGGCGGCATGTACAATACCGGACTCTGAAACTGAAGCAGCTAAATCGAATTCAGTCATGACCTTTTTTAAATATTTACCACCGTGCTTTTCATACTGTGAGAGGGGAAAAAAGTCGTGGCCAACAAGCGAGAAACAACTAACAAAAGTCCTAGTATAGCATGTCAAAAATATATATTTAAAAATAATTCCTCGAAATGTATATGGAAAGTATAGTTTCAAAAAGAAAGAATCATGATATATAAAAAGTATTTCCTAATTTATTCATTTTAGATCAAAGTATAGTATGCGATAAAAAAATATTTTAAAGTCGTAGTATATAAAAAGTATGAAAGAGTATGTAAGTATGAAAGATATAGTATAGTATGTTTTAAAAACATCATATAGTATGTCAATGAGTATTGTAGCAGATGATGTCATTAAAACTGCATTAAGCAATCATAGCATAACAAGTATGATATAAAGAAGTACAAAAAAATACAGTTTGCTATGTATAGAAGGTCTTACAAAATGTCTGATGTTAAATTATAGTATGTGTTAAAAATATCATTCAAAAGTCATAGTATATTAAGTAAATCGTAAGAAAGACCAATCCAAAAGACAGTATACATTTCAAAACTATTTCAGTTTGTAAAATAAGTGTTTTGCTTGTGTGATAAAATGACTGAAATGTACCCTAAAATGTAGTGTAACAGTTACTCTTAAGACTTTTTTCCTTTGGATGATGATACAAGTCAAGAGATTATTTTCAGTTTGTGTGTGTGTGTCTCACCCCGGGGGGAACATGAGGTGGAACTGCACCAGGCTGCCCATGGTGTCCATGTGGTCTCTCAGCGCCAGGCAGAGCTGGTGTTTGGAGTAGCATTCCCTCTGCAGCGAGAACACCATCTCCCTCACCGCGGAGCACCGGCGGCTCACACAGCTGAAGCGCTGCCGCAGGCCCAGAGCCATGCAGCGCAACGCATCCTTCACAAAGGACTTACCCTGGGAGGAGGAGGAGGAGGAGGAGGAAGAGGAAGAATCAGTTTCAATGCAGCAAGGCATTGCACTTACAATAAGCATGTGTAGATGCTTATTGTACTTGTAAGTGCAATAAGCATGTATAGATGGCCCATTCAATAACACGATTTAACATATAAATCCTGTTGCAGTGTGCTTTTTATTCTTTTCATCTTTAAAAGTCAGTAGGATGCAGGAAAATGTCTCAACCCGCCCCCGCCCCCCTGGGATTGGTCAATTGAAATGCTCCCTATTTCTGAGGTCTCAAGGTTGGCAAGAATGGTTCTTTGTATTTTTGGTTTCATGGTGGCTCCCACTACATTTGCATTAATTTAATGGAAGACCTTATTTCAATGCAGCTAATCAAATTTGGCAAAAAGCAGAGATTGAACAACAACCAACATTAGCTTTCCTGCTAGTGTTCTCGCTTATTAACACATCTAACAGTCCCACAGGAAACTTATCATTGTTTTGAAGTCAAGTTTCTGGCCACCTACTGAGCCTATAATATTCTCTCCTATTGAGCTTTGCTTTGTGAATGGCCTTTACCAGCTCCTGAGGACAATATATGTCTCTTTAGCTGCTGACTGCTCCACTATAGTCAACAGCTAGATATTTGCTTTGTCTGTCTCAAGTTTACTGTTGAGCAAGTAGTGTTTATTGGAATGTTTGTACAGCCTTTGAGTTAGAATAGATGTCTTCTGCAGCTTAAAAATATACTAATAGTGGTGTGAGTAAACCCTAAGCTGCGGGTCGAACAGCTCAACAATGAGCTGAAATGTACCATGAATATACGTCAAAGTGAGGGGTGAGGCAGATTCTCTTTAGATGTATTCCTACGAGGGACTTCTTTTGTAATGTCATTTGTTTTGTTTTATTGGAAAGATACTGATTATAGCTATGTCCACATATATTCTGTCATTGTTTGTTACTGTATTTAACATCCAGTTAACTCGATGCTGACAGATCCTTGGTGAACATCATCCACTCTGCGATCATGCTGGAGACACATGAAGACTTAAATCATTCCCTCATGTACTTCTATTCTAGTAAAGTAGACACACTGTTCCCTCTCTCATTTCACTTCCCCTCTCAGTTTGTTCTGTATCCAGTGCCACCATGCATAACTATACATACACCTTATATAGCAAACATTCTTCACAAATTACTGTAGTGACTGATGGGATTAAATGAAATAAAAACATGTATGCCAATATGTCTCATCTAATATCGCCTTAAGATGCTGTTGGACCCAGTTTCAGACTATGTCATCTAGTTCAGATGGGGTCAAACGGTACACAATTACTCCTAATAAGTGTGTGTTGAGGTGTCTGTGTGTCCTCCTCCCACCTGTGAGTCGTAGCGCCCGGCGTTGTGCAGCAGAGTGAGACAGATTTGGTGCAGACCTTGGATTTCACAGGAGTTGTTGTTGAAACACTGAAAATTCCCACAGCCGACATCCCCTGAACTCACCAGACAACTCTGAATTTCCGCTGAGAGAGAGAGAAAAAGAGAGTTGTGTACAGTGATACCACAGAAATAAGTGAGTCTTCAAAATCACATTGGCTACTGTGTCTCTTATATGTAACTGTGATGTTTTCCAATGTACTTTAAAAAACTTGACTTTATTAATTACAACGACCATGTCAGGGTGACCTTGGGAGATTCCTGTCATCTCATGTGCCGACATTACACTGCATCAGTTTTGCAGAGAGTAGTGTAAATTGTCATTTTGTCATGACATTTTTGGGCAATTCTTGTATATTTAGTTTTCAGATACCAGTTTGTGTTTACCTATACAATAGCAGGAAATAATGACGAGAGGAAGAATAATCCTCAATTCTTACATTCTTACATTTATTTTATATGAAGCTGCATTTCGGCCGTTGTGGATAAAGAATTCAGATGCTTGAGTGAAAGTAATCATTGTGCAGAAAAGTTGCCTTTATGTGTGTATATAATTATATATGTGACATTTCTAGATAATATTGTCGCATTTGACTGTTGTAGACAAACACAGTTCTGATTTAATTAAGTACAATACATCAACATTGTACAGTACTTGAGCAAATGTACTTCCCAAGTCTGCATATGGGATTTCTTTATGTTCTATGGAGTTTTTGCTGTTTTATGTCTATACTTGGGGTTGCTGCTGATGTTGATGTTGTGCAGCCCGCAGGTCACCTCAGGGGGGAGGGGGGGGAGGAGAATGTGCTTTGACAGGATCTAGCCCCGGAGCTGCGCATTGAGTTCTATGATTGAGTTACAGCCACCCACAGAGAGAGAGAGAGAGAGAGAGAGAGAGAGAGAGAGAGAGAGAGAGAGAGAGGAAGAGAGAGAGAGACAGAGTGAGAGAGAGAGAGAGGGGAAGAGAGAGAGAGTCAGAGAGAGAGAGAGAGACAGACAGACAGACAGAGAGAGAGAGACAGAGTGAGAGAGAGTGAGAGAGAGGAAGAGAGAGAGGAAGAGAGAGAGAGAGAGAGACAGACAGAGAGACAGAGTGAGAGAGAGTGAGAGAGAGAGAGGGAGTCTCTGTCTGTCTCTCTCTCTCTCTCTCTTCCTCTCTCTCTTCCTCTCTCTCACTCTCTCTCACTNGTGAGGGAGGTAAACAAATGATTTAACACAAGCGTGAGTCTAAGGGCTGCTAGCTCCAGTACCTCCCGTTCGTCCTGCTCCTGTTCGCTCATGTTTTCAATGGACGAGAGTAAAAATGGAAAGAAAAACGCTATTTGTTGTTTGTTTATGTCACGGAGTCTGTTCTTCTTCTCTGTCTTCCGGTTGTTCCGGTTGTTGCCTCTTTTGAATGATGAATACACACTGCCGCCGCCTGCTGGTAAAGAGAGTTATTGCCACTCACGCATACGCAGTTCATACGTGCTCGGCTCGGATTTGCGGTGTGTTCCAGTGCTTGAAGTCGGCAAATACGCAGGAGAGTCCGGCGACGCAACAGTCGGCGACTTCTCAGGTGACTGGCCGGTGTATCTGGGCCTTTAGGCTAACGTTGCCTTGGTTAAAGAGCCTGTTGCTGTTGTTTATTGCTTGAATTATTTAAAACAAATATTATCTTCTTAAACTTGAATGGTAGTCAGGAGCATCACTTCCTAATGTTTGATATATTTAGAGGGAGGGAAGGAAGGCTTCAAAATTCAGATTAGATTCATTTCTACCATTTCTTTAATTCATGGTGGTTTCAGTAATCCCCTGGTAATTGAGGACATAAGTAATCTACATGAGTAATGTCATCTTTATGACTTTCAGAGAGGACAGGAGACCGACAGGTGACTATCAAAGG
>NW_011350556.1:127515-132651 GCF_000735185.1 Notothenia coriiceps
ACATAAACTATCCAAGAGATAAAGCAAGCCTAAAGAAGTGCTACAGGTTTTAAAGGCATGGAAATCTAGTGCATGTGCAAAACACATTTGAGATTTTCAGTCAGGCCAAATAAACATCCTGCAGAGATTGCTTTTGGCATCCTTGCACAATGCACATGCCTTGAATTCAATACTTTCTAACAATTNGAATCTACGTGTGTGTATCATAACTTGTTGACATGGCAGTGTCACTGCACATTGGGGTCCAGAGGGAAACCACACATAAACTATCCAAGAGATAAAGCAAGCCTAAAGAAGTGCTACAGGTTTTAAAGGCATGGAAATCTAGTGCATGTGCAAAACACATTTGATGACATGCAAAAATGTCCCCAAAGCCTCCCAGATCGGTCAGATTTTCAGTCAGGCCAAATAAACATCCTGCAGAGATTGCTTTTGGCATCCTTGCACAATGCACATGCCTTGAATTCAATACTTTCTAACAATTAAAGGGCCAGTGACCCTGGGTGTTCTTCTGGAGACATGAGAACATTCTGGATTCAGTGTGACAGAGAGTGAAGTCAGGGGCACACCTGTTATTACAACTCACCTGTGCTCTGCGGGGAGAGGCGTCTCTTGGTCTGGCTCAGTTGTTTCTCCTGGATATCATGCAGCTCCATGGTCAGCACCTGTTGACAGGCCAGCAGCAGGAGGAACACCGCGGGGAAGTTCGCCATATTTAGTTCAGCTAGTCACAGCTTTAGAAAGGATTATTTTGTTTGCGTTATAGGTTACAGCACGATAGTCTTGCAGAGGAGTTTCCACTATAAAGTACGACCGGGCATGAAGGCTGAAATATATAACACGAGCACGAGCGTGGCGCGTTCACGTTTGTCTCCACCTATCATAGCGCAACCCTGTGAACGAGCGTCAAACTGGAACCAAAACTGTATTATTGGTAGAAGGAATTTTTTTTTATTAGAAACAGATATTTTGTTGGGAGTCTGGTTTAGTTTAACAACGTATAATTCAATATGCTGCTTTAATATTCAAAATTGCTCTTATAAGGTCTTCCTGATACTCTGCAGTATGCGGGGTTACGTGAAGGTCAACCACTCAAGACATCCACACTCAATTAACCCGACAGCCAGTGTGTGTGTGTGTGTGTGTGTGTGTGTGTGTGTGTGTGTGTGTGTGTGTGTGTGTGTGTGTGTGTGTGTGTGTGTGTGTGTGTGTGTGTGTGTGTGTTTCTTTGAGGGTTAGCAGCTGCTTTCCTGGCAGGGAAACGTGCAGTGAGGAACGTCTCAGGGGCACCGGACCTGAAAGAGTGTGTGAAGGGGGTCAGGTTTGACAAATTGTTATAATGCTACATTCCTGTACACTGAATTTATTTTGCATCACATTTTTCTGACATGTTCATATAAATAAGCTTATAATACTCTTATACACACAGACACAGTTTATAGATATGTCTCCTGTCAAAATGTTTATAATGCTGATGTATATTTCTGCTATCTAGATTCTAGATGCTCACCATTTTTGTATCTGATGTTGTGATTTCTACCAGCTGGTCTTATGGAAAGTCATGTCTGATACTTCAGTTAAACACACCTTGCAAAAAAGCAAGTCTGGTTGAAAAGGTCTGTGATCAAATAATATAACTGTAGCTTAGAGTGTGGCCAAATCTCTATGGGATATGACACACACAAAAAAAAAAACTTGCAACATTTTACTTTTAGATTATTATAACTGTTCAGACAATTGGCGAGCTAGAAGGGTCACATCAAAGGGAAACAGGTTTGTGTTGTGAGTCCAATGTGAGGTAAGCTTTGTTTTTTTTCTTTGTGAAGCATTACATCTTGCAGCCTAGTTGTTGCGGTTGTGTTTTGACTCATAACAGCCATGACCTCTGACCCCTGACAACTACAAAGAGACAGACCAGTCATGTGGCATCATGACCACATAACGATGGGCTGTCAATCCGCAAGTCAAAAAAATACACAATTCCTTGCTCCATGGTTTAGAACAAGAGGTCAAGGTGCGATGCCAGAGTGGGTTTGTGTGTGTCCATGCAGGGGCCCAGTGAGGGAAGACCTTCTCTTATAGGGGGGCTGATGTTTGGACGTCTTTTGGACTTTTTTCCCCTGACCTTTCCTGCTCGATTTGTCTCATCATGCTCAAAACAACATCCCACAGCTTCCCTCACACAACCCCTGCTGACCACCCACGCAATGACCCTTCACCCCGACATGAACACACTCACATGTCCAAAATCACAGACAAATGCACATAGACACCACTGTGTAAACAGTACAGATGGAGGACCCTTTCTCTTGATCGTGTCGTAAACATCATGCATGCCTCTGGATGTTTCTGTGTGCATATAGATCATGTTCATCCAGTCAGTGTCTGCTTTGAAGGAGGAAACATTACTATAACCTTTGGGTTTATGAACTCTGATCTGTTGACTGTTTTGCCATTGTGTTTTCAGATCACTAGACTGAGACTATAGACTTCAATGACCATATTGCTGGTTTTCTATGAGTTTACTTATACGTTCCCACACAAAGGACACATGCAGATAGTTTTTTGTGCTGATGTTCTAACATATTCAGTTCAATGGAAGTATATGTATGACATTTTTTGAACATCTCTAATGCATAATTTCTTGCAACAGCTTATTTAGTTACCTTTTTTGATAACATTCATCCAATGTTTCAATTTGTTCAGCATAATCCTTAAAGCATATTCTACACAGACACATAGTAAACAAAAAACGTATGTAGGGCAGATTTACAAACACCCTCGTTGACACATATTTTGGAAAATTGTGGATCAGTCTCTTGCCAAAAAACAAGTGGTTGAATCAATAAAGTTAAGCAAGCAACACACACACACACACACACACACACACACACACTACGACACACACACACTACACACACACACACACACACACACGTACTAACTACGTACTACACACAACCACACACACACACACACACACCACACACACACACACACACACACACACACACACACACACACACACACACCACACACACACACACACACACACACACACACACACACACACACACACACACACACACACACACACACACACACACACACACACACACACACACACACACACACTGTACTCCCGTCCTGACATGGCAGTCTGTCAGTGGCTCATACAAAAGGTACTGAGTCACTGGTCACTCAACATAACTCATGACTTCCACGTGTACACCTTCTCATAATAAAACAGTTATTGTAGGATCCCAAATATGTGGATAGGACATTTGTAAGTTTCTGGGGTCGGAATCAGGGGGTTTGCCTCTAAATATAATTTTAGGATTACTTTTTGGCAGATTCAATGTTTTAAAGGGGAAAACAACCCCACCTAGTGGTACTATTTTATGATTATCTGCTCTGGTTCTTGTCTCACACTAAGGAAATAAATGGCTGTGGTTTGCTACTGCTCCGCTTAACAAACAGCTTTGAATACATCAGGGTATCTTTACTAATAAAAGCACAGGAACTACAAACTGGAACAAAAAAGAACAGTGAGACATAGGGGAATATGATTTCACCTGTGTTTAGTAAATCACATAGGATGCACAAACAATGCTACATACTAAATACATGCACTAAAAAGAAACAATTCTAGATACTGATCAAAAAATATTTGCTTCAATGTTTTTCAATAATTCAATTTGACTTAGAATGAAACTACTGGATCTTCTTCCTCCTGACTGAAACCAGCCCATCAACTTCACTCATCATCTGAATCATTTCAGTTAAACAAGTCAACATGTTAACTAAGGAACATGTCTGTACACACACAAACTGGGTGAGTAAGACATCTGTCTTCAACCTACTTAAGTAAAAATGTGATTGGCACATAAAGAAATTATTATCCAGGCTTTTCCCTTTTTTCTTCTTATGCACAAAGCCCTTCGGTACAGTTAGAGTGCATTACGTTTTTTCCGACTCCTTCAGCAGTAGCCTTGTGCAGCACTGACAGGACATGTCACAACATCACATGCTGAACATTTTGAATGCAGAAACACTCCTGACTCCAGTCCGTTGCAAAAAAACGATCCCCTGTTGGTCTTCTTCATCCTCCTTATGTCTGATGCTACACCTTTCAAAAGGCTAACACACACCTGAAGCAAAGATGAAAAATAGATTTCTTAACTGAACTTGTTCTTGACCTTACAGAGTACTTCATTTTTGTTAAATGGACCCTCAGGGGGTTTTGGGGCCAGAGGCAGGCGGGGCCTCCTGTAGTTCTGTCTGTTCAGACGGAGCAGAGTTACAACTCAAAGCGTTCTCCTCCCTCCTGTCCCCTGACAAGAAATCATGAATGGCAGTTTCTATGTGCGGCCGGAAAGTGTGGTTCATCTTGGGGTCCACGACCTGAGTGATGATCCTGTCCACTCCAGACTCCAGCATACCAGACCTAGAAGAAAATAAACACAAGATAGTTGTTAAAGAAACAGTCATTTCATAACAATTACTAAAGACATTTGATTTTGAAGCTGCTCATGAAAAGTTGGTTAGGTATAGTCACAACGTTAATAACAGTTTAATCTAGCTATCCTGCGACTACAGTTGTACAAGGACTTCAGAAAGCATGCTTCAGAACAGAATGAGTTAGGTTTTTGATTAATATTACTGCTGCATTCATTTATATTTTACTGCTGTAGATGTTTATGGTTAACAAACTGCTGGGTAGTTTACTAGAGCAATGCCTCATAAAATCATCTCTTTAAAGCTTATCCACAGAGTTTTGTAATCCTATTCCCTACACAAGGAACTCTTTAACCATCGGTTAATCACAAACATTCAAATTTGTAGCTGTACAATGCACATTGTTATTCCTTTACAGCAGTGGTCACCAACCTTTTTAAGCCCAAGATCACCGACCTCGGCCTAGGTGAAAGGCGAGATCTACCTATTGCAGAATTGAGTGAAAAAGACGGCCCAGACAATGCTTCCAATTTGAGGCCTTTTATATAGGCTAATTGCATCTGAATTACTGTTACAATGAAGGCTGCATAATCAGCTCACGGCATATAGGCAGGGGTAAAGTGCTATTGGGGGGCGGACCTCACCTCACCTCACCTCCTCAAGGGGGGTCCGGGGGGA
>NW_011350556.1:132682-137514 GCF_000735185.1 Notothenia coriiceps
TTAACCATCGGTTAATCACAAACATTCAAATTTGTAGCTGTACAATGCACATTGTTATTCCTTTACAGTGTACAGAGGGCAAGTAGTAAGTGAAAGTAATACTCACTGAACAACACTCTGTCTCNCTCTGTTGCGTTCACTGAACATGGGAAATTACAGTCCTGCCGTCGTCTCTTGTGTCATGATGAGGTTCACGTAAAGCACGGTTAATGTATTATATTATTGAAGTGTCTCAAATATACGTCAATCAAGTGGCACCTGCTAACGGGGTGGTGGATGATAGGTTTACATCTAAAAACGTATTTTTCAAACATTATTATTTTAATTTTATTTTTCTTTCTTTTGTTACTTTTTTTTTTAACGGTCCGCGATCTACCCGCACCACACTCGCGATCGACCGGTCGATCGCGATCGACTGGTTGGCGACCACTGCTTTACAGTGTACAGAGGGCAAGTAGTAAGTGAAAGTAATACTCACTGAACAACACTCTGTCTCAGTCCGTTCCTCATCTGGTTCTTGTTGATGGACGGGTTCCAGTCCTGTGTGCTCAGGTTTGAAGTGACATAGTTGTCCACTTTCTGCCGCAGGTTCTGATAGGCAGGCTGGAAGAAAAAGGCAATGATTTAAACTTGGTCATTAAACACACGCCTGTTCTGTCCAGTGGACAATAGTCAGATGTAACATTTAAATTTGACATAAACATAAAATACAATATACACAATGTAAGCTACTTTTCTATTTCTGCAGGCATTATTTACGACGGAGTATTAGGGCCAAACTTAGAAAAAAAAACAGAGAGGTTTCGAGAATAAAGTCGTAATAATACGAGAATAAAGTTATAGTTACGAGAATAAAGTCGTAACATTACGAGAATAAAGTCCATAATTACGAGAATAAAGTCGTAATATTACGAGAATAAAGTCCTAATGTTACGAGAATAAAGTAGGCTAATAATTACGAGATTAAAGTCGTAGTTTCATAAGTGACTTGAGAAGCGGACTTGGAGGAGATTGTCTCCTTTCTGCAGGAGGAAATACAAACTTGAAGGAAACAGGATCATTAAAGTACATCAGGTTTCATAGAGCTAAAACACTTCAAGTGCTACTCAACTGGCTTTAGATAAGCCAGTCCTTTATTAGTATATAAGTGCTTTGTTAGCAATTCTTGGTTAGTAATTCTATCGCTCGAAGTGGACTCGAAAGAGATGAGTTTTCAGTCTGCGCCGGAAGATGTGTAAGCGATTCCACTACAAGGCTATCGTTCGACTCCTTCTGGATCCAAAGCCTTGATTACAAGTCTCATCGTTTCTTGTGAAACAACAAATCCCCTTTGAACAGCTCGTCGATGTAACCAACGATAGCCTTGTAGTCGGCCAGAACCATCAATTTCCTCCTGCAGAAAGGAGACAATCTTCTCCAAGTCCGTTTGGTTCTTCGAAATAATAGACATACTTTCTTGCACAACCTTTTCAAAGTTCTAATACTTATGATAATCTGATGCTGATGTGCCAAAAGATTAAGTATTTTGTTATTTGAGAAACCTAAACTAAAGTACGGCTTCGCAAGATGCTCCACATTCCTCATTTTATTGCAGGACGCTGCTGTCTCCTTCTCAAGTCACTTATGAAACTACGACTTTAATCTCGTAATTATGACTTTATTCTCGTAACATTACGACTTTATTCTCGTAACTATAACTGAACTTTCATAAGAACTCTTGCAGCGAGTCAATCACATACTAGATATAGCTTCATACACATTCAATGTAATAACACTATTGAGCAATACAAGCTACAAATAGCTTTACGTCTGAAGTAATGTTGGTCATTATAGCACTGTTAGCTGGTGAGTTACCTTTGTATCAACGTCGGCGAGACAGTCGCGACGGAACTCATCAAAAAGCCCCCGGTTTTTCAGATGCTCCACAATCATATTAATAAGCTGCGGGTCTCCGGGAGGCAGGTTGGCCGCGTTAGAGCTTCCCTCCGCCATCACAAACAGAATAAGTATAACTGCTAATTTACTTAGCTTACCTGCTAACTTGAAATCTAGCCAGTCGTGCCAGTGGCGCTTGTTTTCTTTACAAGACGTGCGGCAGGCGGAGTGATCGCGCGTTGGATGTACACTTTCTATTGAGCGGGGCGGTTGCTACGGTGAAAAGGTAAATACTGTTTTACAAATCGAGCACTTCTTTCCCAGTTGTCACGCATGTGCATTGGAACATTGACATCGGAAGTACTTCATTGAATCCAGAGTGGTGCAGGGTGAACGTTAGTTAGCGCGGAGCGATTAACATTAATCTTGAATTAAAAATCAAACACACAGACCGAGTGTGTTTTATATTTGAGTATATACACGGCGAGAGTCTGTTTTGTTAACCGTCACACCTACCAGCTTTTTAGATCGCCTGGCCTATTGTTGTAAAAGGTAACGAAAGCTAACTAGCTATGTTTGCTAACATCAACTACATTCTTACGTTACTTCAGAAGCAGAAGAACACGTTTTTTTCATTTACATTTTATTCCTTTTTTAAATGTAATTATGATAACCATGGGCTCTGTTAAGTGCCTTCATAACTCCATAGCATTGTTCTGTTTGCATCTCATACATGAATTACTACCACTGTACAGTATTTAATTGTTGTAATTTGATTTTGTTTTGTTTTATGTCATACATTATGTTGCATTGCTGGAGCGTGGGACTTAAACATTTCATTGCCATAACTACACTGTTGCTACTGTGCATATTACGATAAAGCCTTTGAATCTTGAATAAAGATGTTAAAACATTTTCACAAATAGATTATCCAGATGTGAATTGAATCTTAACAGCCTTTTAACCAAGGCCAAGATCTCCTAACATGTGTTAAATAGCTTGCTGACACCGTTTCAAGCTGTCAGTTCTCAATAATCAGTGCAATGAATATAAGCGAATGACTGACTAGGCTGTGACAGTGCAAGTAGCAACATATTATCTGTTGTGTACAACATATTTGTTGTTGTGGGCATTGTGGAGTCAGGCTGTTGAAATATGTCATAGAATAAGTTCAGTCATTTATTGATTATTTTACAGCACTGGTCCAGGATTGTGGCACACATGCGTTTACTATGCTGCTTTGGCCTTTTGCATATTAATGTTAATGTTAAACCATACATAGTATTTATTTTTTCTTTTAAATCAACATTACTTCACTGTTGCCACATTGGGGGCATAATTGGTATTAATGCTGAAATATAATGGCTTGTTGATCTGGATAATTTCACATTTTTGTTGCAGATGACTGAGCCATCAACTCCCAACAAAGACTTTACGGAGCAGCTGCGGATGCAGGAAATGTATGACCGTAGAAATGCAGATGGCTCTGACGCCAACACCTACACTGACCCAGAGGATGGGACTGTGTACGACTGGGACCCAGAAAAGAAAGCTTGGTTCCCTAAAGTATGATCTTTTCTTTATCTCCCAGTTTTTGTTTTCACACATCATATTAGTTCCTTGCAGATTCTCAGTCCCTGAGCTTCAGATCTTTAATTTGTACTATTTTTATTTGCAGAAGTCTGTGTCATATATGATGCTGAATTTAAATGTATTATTTTGACCACATTGATTATGGGTTACACCCGCTGTTTGCAAGTTTGGCTGACATGTCACATATACTGTGATACTCTGACTGGCAACACAAATGTTGAGTCTAAATATCAAAGCTCCCTTCATACCATCCTGTACTTTCCACTGTCCACAGTTGGCAATACACTTAATCTGTGGTAACCACCACACAAGAGGAAGCATTACATGTAAATGTCACTTCTTTTTGCAGATCCTTTAATGTATGACTTAGGGACAGTTTCCATGTTGAAGTTGACAAGGTTTGCTTCTTTTCTCTAGATAACTGAGGACTTCATTGCAGCCTACCAGGCAAACTATGGCTTCAATGAAGATGGAGTTCCAGATGCCAACATTGCAGTGAGCAGCTCCAACACTGCAGCCCCAGAAACAGACAGCAAGTCATCAGGAAAGAAGAAACCAGCAGATGCTACCGAGGACCAGGACCCAGACGAGGAGTCTAAAGAAGCCAAACAGAAAGCGGAGAAAAGGAAAGCAGAACAAGGTAAAGTGACATCAACAAGAAGAAAGAAAACCAGGGCAGCAACTAGCACACAAATGGGGATCAATGAATTGTACATAGCCAGGGAGAGCTCAAGTCATTGGTGTATGTTGTATGTCAATTCTAAATAATGATAAATGTTTTTTCCCTTTTCTGTGCTTGTAGGATGGTTCGATATCGAGGACACTAAAAACACTAATGTCTACGTATCAGGTTGGTGTGTTTAACAATGAGACAGCTGAGTCCCTGACTGTTAATCCTATCTCACTGTCTCTCTGATTTTTCTCCTCATGCGTTGCTCCTCAGGCCTGCCTCTTGACGTCAGCAATGAGGAGTTTGTTGAAATGATGTCCAAGTGCGGCATTGTTATGAGGGATCCCATCACTGAAGAGTACAAGGTGAAACTCTACAAGGACAAAGAGGGAAATCTGAAGGGAGATGGCCTCTGCTGCTATCTCAAGGTTTGTCTGTCCATCTGCTTGCCTAAAGCTTAATTTATAGGTTCCACACACCCATGTCGATACACTACTTAAAGGTGGGATAGGTAATTTTGGAGAAACCAGCTCGAGTGCGCTACAATTTGAAAATACACAGCCGGAAAAAATCTGCCACTTCCTTACAGAGCCCCTCCTCCAACACACACGAACGCGCACATGACCAATGAGGGCACGAGATAAGTTTGTGCACAGATGGAAGGCTGACAGGCAGGTAGACTGCCAAGGCACAC
>NW_011350556.1:137545-138268 GCF_000735185.1 Notothenia coriiceps
GCTTCCACAGAGGACATTTTTTTAATGGATTTTTTGTCAAAGCACTTCAGATATTCATTGCTATCGGGATGTTAAGAGCATTCCATGGAATATAACAAAAGGTGTATCTCGAGCCGGTTTCTCAAACGTACCTACCCCACCTTTAATTTAAGCTTTGAATGTCACAGTGCAGGGTTCAATTATTGCATTACACTCCAGTGAAGTGACAGTATTGTGTGTTTTTGTGATTCTCTGCAGAAGGAGTCGGTGGCATTGGCATTGCGTCTGATTGACGAGTCAGAGGTCAGAGGTTACAGACTGCACGTGGAGGCAGCACACTTTGAGCTAAAGGGCCAATATGACGTCAGCAAGAAGAAGAAGAAAAACAAAGAGTACAGGAAGAAGATGCAGGCGCAACAGAAGTAAACTCTTCTTCCTTATTCTTTTTTTTATTTTAACCTCCTGAAGTGGATTTAGAGAAGACAAGGTACAGAGTGTTAATCTGTCTGTGTCTTTGTTTTTGCAGACAGCTGGACTGGAGGCCAGAGAGGCACGGAGAAGTGAGGAAGAGGCATGAAAAAGTGGTCATAATTAGGAACATGTTCCACCCCAGTGACTTTGAGGTAAGGAGAGAAAGACACACGCACGCACGCACGCACGCACGCACGCACACACACACACACACACACACACTGTCCATTCAGGGTATTCATCTCCGTGGTCTCTTTTGTGGTCTTTGTAGGA
>NW_011350556.1:138313-150404 GCF_000735185.1 Notothenia coriiceps
ACCACACATCACGTCTGTCTTTGAAAACGCACTCACAGAGATCCAAGCATCGACAACAGCTTCTAGCCATAATCAACTGTGTGTGACCAATTAGAACAGACATACCTATTCATACGTAGACACCCGAAAATACCCTAGATCCATACACCATAGAAATAAAAAAAAAAAAAGTTTTTTGTCCATATAAACATTTGAAAATTAAAATAGTTAAACAGAAATGAAACTTTTCAATTTAACCACAGCAAACAATCAAGAACAACAAACATTATTTGTGACGCCCGCTAAAATAACGTTCCATCCACCTTCAACAGACATCGCCAGGCATTTTAAAATTACAGCAAAAAACCGAATCCAAGATCCCTACTAGAAGACTACACACCGTCTCAAGTGTGACCGCTACACAGTTCCGCTATAACATCACCTAGGAGTAACCACGACACACCGCTTGGCCAATCGCAAAGTTTCCCGAAGAAACACTCATTAGCCGCAGAACTGTTGTTTTTACACCTACACAATAACCATTTCATCCATCTCAACTTACTTCAATCTCGCATTCATATTTTAGTGAGTTGCGGTCTTAAGTACAGGTCCAACATGTCATATGTCACCTTCGTTCCCACGTAACCTTATCGTTCACACTCCTTATTCATATACTTTAACACTAACAGTTATTAATACTTTCTCAAAAATCCACATACACTTTAAAAGTCTACTCTACACGGTCAAAGATATATACAGCTTGGACGATACTAAGACTTATCAAAAGGAGTCTTGCTGTCGTGCAGAGACACACTACTGTCTAAGCCTCTTATACACAGACAATCCAACGAAAAAATAAGTTATAAAACTAAGTATCCAAGAATTTTAACATGCCGAAGAGAAAGATGAAACCTTGAATCGTTCCATTTCCTATAGCATCAGCCCTTGTTGATATATTTCATGTAACTCTTATTCTTAAGCAGAACGGTAGTACAACACGCTAAACGTATGCACACGCACTTAAATGTCAAACACCATCCATAAATCAGTAAGTGATTCTGACAGAGTTATTAACATACGTACAGCTTCGGACAGGGGAGGTAATATTTCTTTCTTTTTAAAAATTTGTGTTGTAAAACATTTCTTTTGTGTTTTTTCCTCTTTTGCTATCTATTTTTCTGTATGTGTGTGTGTGTGTGTGTGTGTTGTGTGTCAATTTTATTTTAAAAGAAAATTTATATTTGTAGAATGTTGTTTTTCCTACCTTGATTCCCAATTCTTCACTATATTTTAGCATACGATGTATACAGGACTTGTGTGAAATTTTTTTACACTATTTTATCAAACTTGTCATAAAATGTCTTTTTTATATCCTGAAATATAATTAATTAGAACAAATTTATGTCTAAGTTCTCTCCTTATTTCATTTCACAAAAAACACCGTAAATTGTTAACATTATCTTAGAAAATTTGTCCCCGATAAACAAGCCGATATCAACCGCCTGTCAAATATTTTGTTTAATTAAATTCGAGACACTAATAGTTGACCTTAAGACGACTCGTACAATAGGTTTCACTCAGTTTAACAAATTCAACATTTCAGCCACAAACTATATAAACTACACAAAAACCAGTTTTCAGTCCTAAAACATGAAACTTAATCATTTTTACCAATTCGCGTGCTCTTCAAAACACGATGTGTCTTTGTGAATCTTGTACACGTGAGAAAAGATGTCCTACTATGTCGTTGTTGTGTGTGTTAGTGACTTCCCAATTACATATTTACTTCGTAACAACTCTGTGGTTGTCCCAATGTTCGACACGCTGAAGTGATTTAATTTGAGTGAGTTACAATTATACATTTATTCCTTTTTTTCAACTTCATTAAAATACCGAGATACGGGCTTCTTGTTAACATAATAATCGAATTAAAACAGTGTTGTCTCATAACAATTTACTATGGCTCCTAACGAATTATTTTTACTATTGGTTATTAACAGCCATAGGTTGTCTCCATCATTACAGATATTTTGCCTGAGTCATATGACATTTCGAATTTTTAGTCGAGAGAGAGAAGACGACACACACACACACACACACACACACACACACACACACACACACACACACACACACACACACACACACACACACACACACACACACACACACACACACACACCACACACACACACACACACACACACACACACACACACACACACACACACTGTCCATTCAGGGTATTCATCTCCGTGGTCTCTGTTGTGGTCTTTGTAGGAGGATCCGATGGAGTTGAATGAGTATCGTGAGGATCTGCGGTCAGAGTGTGAGAAGTTTGGGGAGGTCAAGAAAGTCATCCTCTTCGATGTGAGTTAATTAATTTGTGCTGTTTTGGTCAAGGTAGAAAGGATGGTTTGAATGTGATGTTAGTGGCATCATAAGGAGCTGGTGCATGGTTGTGTTTGTGATGCAGAGACACCCAGACGGCGTGGCATCCGTCGCATATAAGGAGCCCGAACAAGCCGACGCCTGCATCGAGTCGTTCAACGGGCGCTGGTTCGGAGGGAGGCAGCTGGTCGCTTTGCTTTGGGATGGAACGACAGACTATCAGGTGAACCAAATGTTGTTTACAAACAAACAGTGAGCAAGCTCATTCACTCATACTATTAAATCAAATGTAGGATATTGTTTACTATGCGTCTATTTTCTTATTAACCTTCTAATTTTATGGAAGTGCAATACTGAATCAGTTGAATACTTCAGATTTAGCCCAAAACGACAAGGAACATTTAGAGTTAAGGGTAACTCTACTATAGAGTTTGTATATTTAAGAAAAAGTTGTATAAACTGATTGCAATATTGTTAACGCACAAAGACAAAAGGTACATTTGTTGCACATGCTCAAATAAACACTTAAACACCAACAACATTTTAGTTTTCCCATTTTTCTCAGTGACTTCTGGAATGAGAAGGAGTAGTTCTAGAAAATATATACATACATATTTCTCAGAAACTTGCCAATCTCAAAAATAAATTGTACACAAAAATCCCACTGGTGTTTTGTGTGATTTCTCAGCAAGTAATGTAAAAATGGAACAATGGTTGACCCAACTTTGACTGGTTGTGTAGGATTAATGTCTATCAGGAGCCGTATTAAGGTTCTTTCCACTGGCCTGTAATCTCTCTTCTGAACCAGTCACTTGATATTTTAGTTTTTGCGATATTGAATTTGCATCATTCATGCTAATTCTTATTGTGCAGGTGGAAGAGACGACCCGTGAGCGAGAGGAGCGACTAAAGGGTTGGTCTACTTTCCTGGAGGGAGGCGCTCCGGGCCAGCAGAACGACACGGCCAAGCCAGCAGAGGGCGACACCTCCACCCCCAACACCGACACCAACACCCCCA
The DNA here is from genome assembly GCF_000735185.1 of Notothenia coriiceps. Taxonomy (NCBI): domain Eukaryota; kingdom Metazoa; phylum Chordata; class Actinopteri; order Perciformes; family Nototheniidae; genus Notothenia; species Notothenia coriiceps. The sequence goes on from NW_011350556.1 coordinate 141,702, forward strand.
ACACCGACACCAACACCCCCAACACCTCCACCTCCACCACCACGACAGAACCCACAGAACCGTCCAGCACCACAGAGCCTGAACAGCAACCAAAAACAGAACCACAGCCACCGAAACAGGAAGAGGAAGCAGGATCTACAGACAGCAGCATGGCAGGAAGTGACGATGAGGAAGCCTAGATATCTACGTAAACATTTTGGTTCCCAATGGCAACCAATTAGGACAGTCCTGATTTAATGAGAACTGTGGCACACCTCCGTGGTGAGCAGGCGAGCTGGAGCTGTTTTGTAATGTTGAAAAAATAAAATGATGATTCTGTCCTCCCTATTTTCCTCATTTTGATTTACATTGTAAATAGACCTGAACAGCTTTCCCTGGATTTCAGTGTGTCTACAGTTTAAGTGTATTTCTGATAATCCCAAATTATCAATGACTGAAGTTATGTTGGATTTGGGTTCAGCTCACTTCAGTAATTACACTTCATTTCAAATGCCTACGTTTGCTCTGGTTTGTTATTAATTGAATGGAATATATTAGCGTTAGAAAAATAAGCATAAGGGACCGCTTTTAAATAAGGGCTAAACAATCACAATAATCACGCATTATATGTAATGTATAAAACATGCTGCCGAGACAAATTGTGTTCTACAGACTTCAGAATATTCTTTTTTTTTGGTACTTATTGTTGCAAAAAAAAAAGCTCACCATGATCATTTGAATGTATTATTGAATTCAAATAAGTCAAATTAGTCAAATAAATCTCAATTAGATAATTTCCCAACATTTATATTCCTAGTTTCAATCATAAAGCAAACCTTTTTATATATGAATATGTTGCTTTGTTACAGATAGTCGCAGAGCATGGGTCATAAACTCAAACGGAATACAAATACATAATCCCTATAGATGCTTCTTGTAAATAAGACCATTAATGTTCTAAATAAAGTTTTGTTTTGAATTTCCAACATTTTGAGGCCTCATGACATCATTACATTCTAAACCCTACTCAAAATGCAGCTTGTTGTTATGACGACAAACATGTTGTGTTGAATTAAAACCTCCAGTGAGTTACAAACTGACTTTCAACTGAAAGAAATCTCAGAAAAACGACTGAATCCATGGAAAGTACCCCAGAACTACAAGAAAATACTATACAAGTCCAATAGCTCTGTACTGTCTGTGGTCAGCAGAGATGGAGAGAAACGACAGCTCAGAAGATGAGGTAAGATTTTCTAGTTTTCTTTAATTTCCTTTGATTTGTAGTTGACAAATACATCCATATGTACAGTCTTATAATGTTTTAAGTTGACAGATTACATCGTTTTGTGTTTGTTTTTGTAAATACTGTTCAGTTTATTGTTGATAATTATCCCATTGCTAATAAATGACTGTATTTTGGTGAAATTTAGAAACAATTTTCTGACTATATAGTACATTGAGAATGTCAATGTTTTGGCTAAAGCAAATAATAATGGTAATGTTATTTTGCTGGATGAAATAAAGGGCTCTTTATAGAAGATACAAATGGCTACACTTCATTCACTTTTCTGACACATGAATATTTCTGTCTTTCAGTTCTCCACATGTGCTCTCAGCGTAACGCTGCAGGCTCTGAGAAAAGTCCTTCTGGGATTCAAGGCAGCAAAAGCAGAGCTGGAAGCAGAAAATGCTGCTTTAAAGGAGCAGAGAGCCAGCTGGGAGCTAGAAAAAAATATGCTGCTGGATGAAAAGGAACATTTAGTTTCAACTCTGTTTATAGCCAGAAGGTACATCCACTCAGTGAAGGAAAGTCTTCGATTCCATAAAACGGAGACTGACAAGGCAACAAAAGCCTGGAAGGAACAGCACCATCAGCTCAATGAGATGAAACCCTCCTTTGACAAAGCTGTGATGGAGTTAAAGAAAGAGAGAGAAAGCAGGGGGCTTGTCACAGAGAATGAAGAAGCTGCCAGTCCGGAGAATCTGCAGCAGGACTCTGAGAGGAAGAGGAGCAGGATCATCCAGGAGAAGGAGGAGGCCATCACCAGTGACAGAAAGGGCGTGATGGCACTGGAAGAGGAACATCTGGAGGAGACCCGCCAGAGAGAGACAGAGTGGCAGACACAACACAAAGTCCTCGAGGGTCAGATTGAGTGTGAGCTGGCATCAAAGGAGACCCTTAAGACATCTGAGCAGAAACAGAGCAGAGAGGTGGAGGAGAAGTGGCTCAACAAGGAAGAGGAGTGGCTCAACAAGGAGAGGGAGATGAGGGACGAGATGCAGCGCCTGAACCAGAGAAATGCTCAACTGCAGGTACGCCTCATCAGCTGATCATTCTGGTTTAAATCATAACATGTTTATTTGAAACAGTTGGTTTCAGATGTCATCTTTCATGTTGTCTCTGTCTTTTCAGGAGCTTGCTGCAAAAACGGACAAAGAGAAGGCTTGGATGAAGAAGGAGGAAGAAAAGGCAGAGAAGAGGATGAAGAAGGAGAGAAAAGAGCGAGAAGAGAAAGAGAGAAAGGACAGATTGAAGAAAGAGGAGAAAGAAAATGAGGAAAGGAAGAAAAGAGAGAAGACAGCAAGGAAGAAAAGAGGATATCACTTCATAAATCCTCTCACCCCTTTTACCCTTTCACCTCTTCTCCGAGCTTCCCCAATGCCAGCAAGCTTAACAGAGATGTCATAAATGTTGTTAACCAGTGCCTATAAAAAGTTGCTTTGATATTCTCTAGTATTCATTGTTGTTTAAAATGGACTCCTTCCCTAACCGTTTTGATCAACAGGAGATATCTAAATACTTCTTCCTCCACAGTGTCACCCCTAAAGTAACTCCCAAGTGAACCACGAGTAGAAGTATTAATGGCAGAAAAGTGACCGTTTCTTTTTTTTTTAAATAAAAGAAAACATTTCCCCCAAACCATCAACTCCCTGCTCCTCATAAACTCCTCAAACGTGGTCTTCAGTCTGCCTCACCACTAGAGGGCAGTGTAATCCTGCTGTTGCCTCTGTTAGTTGTAAACTTTAGATAATAGATATCAGTTATGTCACAATGGAAAAAGAAGGACTAAAAGTTACATTTTGAAACTTTGAAAATTTTATGACGTTTCAGACTCAATATTGCTTGCAGGAAGCAATGGAAACTGTATTTGAGTAACATTTTAAGGTAGTTTTACTTTGACATTTAAATGTTGTGTTACTTTATACTGTTACAATTAAAGTGGAAGCAAAAATACACATTTGTTTTACTTTAGTTCCTTAACTATAAATACAAACATAATATTACAAATAATTTACTATGCATTTATTTTATGCACTTTACTAATATATATATTTTTGCCGGTATTATGGTTCATTGTGCATCATGGGTAATCACTTATTACAATTTGGATGCTTTTACAAGTATGAAGTTTAAATGCATGACTTCTTCTGGTAACAATATGTCCACACAGTGTTTACGGTCTTTACCACTCATTGCCACTTCAAATGAAAATGAGCTCAATCATTTTGAGCTCATAGTAAGTTGTTTCTTTTAAAATACCTCTTTTGCAGGTTTGAATAAAGGATACAGCACACATCTTGTTATTAATTGATGATAATCCTTCAGCGTTATCCAATCTTGATTTAAATCAGAAGCTATGGCACTAGTTTAACCTTGTGCATTTGTATGTGCAGTTTTTCTGTCTAACTAAATGTGCTGCTGAATTCTCGACCAGATCTCCCTTGTAAACGAGATCCCTAATCCCAGTGGGACTAACCTGGGTAAATAAAGCTTTAAAACACACACAAAGCATGCAAAGTACAAATGGGTGTACTTGCTGAAGAGAGTTTAGCCGGGCCAAGAACATGACACTTGATTTTGAACAGTGTGTTCTCTGTTTTTCAATAAGCTCTGACTGCAACACAGTTTAACAGTAATACAACAATAATGTATGAGTCAACAAGGAGGTGCAGACAGAGAAAGATATGGGATAGGAGCAGAGACGGAGGAGGAAATGGACCGAGCATGTGAATGTGTATGTGTGAATGTGTGTGTGTGTGTGTGTGTGTGTGTGTGTGTGTGTGTGTGTGTGTGTGTGTGTGTGTGTGTGTGTGTGTGTGTGTGTGTGTGTGTGTGTTTGTACTGTTCCCTGGAGTCCACCCTGGAGATCGCTTGGGAAAAAGACCTCTAGGTCTGCCTGAGGTCTGACTTGCAGCCAAGAAAAGCAAGACTAAAATAGAGAGAGGGAGAGATGGAAGATGGAGAGGGCGTGAGAGGAAGGAGGAGCCAGAGAGATGGAGAAAGAGTTTGGACAAAGAGCTTTGTATCTTAGGAGAACATGTATGGAAAATAAAAACATTCACATGGTGTCACACACACACACACACACACACACACACACACACACACACACACACACACACACACACACACACACACACACACACACACACACACACACACAGCTGATTGGAACCAGATGCTGACAGGCAGAGAGGAGAGAATAATGGGAAACTGTAAATTGTTTGATTTGTTTTGTTGCGTTGGGATGGAGAGTGGGCGAGATGGCGGGGTTGGAAGGCGCCCGTGACCAAAGATGATGATCAGCCATGGGAAATTCCAGCGAGTAGATGTGTCCGCTGCGAAAAATCGACAGGTCCTGCTCCATTAACACTGAGCACATGGAGAGGGGGGACTTCCAGTGTGTGAACTAGAGCAGTATGGTGCCAAAAGAGTCATGTCAATTGGTGGTTCTGACCACAACTCAATACTGGTGTATCTCCTCTCTCTTTCCCACACACATACTCAATAGACTTTGCTGACCATGTACCACAGACCTAAAAGCAGCTGTTTTTTTAATAGCTAAATTGAACTAACTCTTATTAGAACAGAGAAAATACTTCAACACCTGGGTAGTTGGCCCCAGGAGGAGAAGGCCGCTCGAGGACAAGACAAACATGCTTGCATCTGTAAAGGAAAACACACAACTGCACACATATTCATAAACATTTGGTGACCTGGATCAAAAGGAGTCCACCTAATGATAAAAGAGTAGGGTTCTAATGAAGTTATGGGAAAAGCATTGATGGAATTTTCTCTCTTTTTTCTAGTGGGGTTTTTTGAGCAGCATTGAAACGGCTTCCACAGGCTGAGGACAAGCACCTGTGCACGTCGGCAAACATTAAGAGCCAATGAATGCGTGTTTGTTGCAAAAATAGAAGAAGTTCGTTTTTGGCCTGTTACAGTTGATCTTAATTACTGAAAAATGCAACAGAAAAATTAGAGGAAGCAAGTGGGTGGGTATAGAGGGGAAAGAGGGAGTTAAAACTAAGGCGAGGTTGATTTGCTGCAGATGCTCCAGTCCACTGGGAACATGACATAAGGTTGATTCTTTAAGGAAATGGGTGTGTTTATATTTGTGTGTGGGTTAGTGAAACATTTAAACAAAGTTTGACCAGCTTAAAGGGCCAGCAGTAGATACATTACACTAGAAGTGAGTTGTTGATGATGAGGTTTGAATATTAAAGTTACAGGGATGGGAGAACCCTGCAGAAACTTGATATGGTTAACCAGTGTTAGCTTCTTATCAATACAGTTGTTAGCCAAGCTGGCAGTTGGTAGGAATTACAGTAAATGATCAATGATGGATTGCATTGAACACATTTAGATTTGCTGCAGCTGGAGTGAAGAAGCCCAAAATGCATTTAAAACTAGACATTATTTAAGAACGCAGTCAGGTTTATCAACATCAAAAATGGGATTTTTTTGCCTGTGGTGTCAACCATTTATTTGAGTTAGACCACAGCCGTGTGAATGTTCCACATCTTTCTCTCTCCTTTGCAAGTTCTGAATTCTCCCGTGGGAAGTGCGGTGCTGTATCCTGTGTGTCTGATGATGTGTCTCCTTTTCACACGGAAACTATTACTCTAACACTCACACACAGACTTGATTTTATCACTAAGGAGGTTGTTGCATTATATTAATCCCCTGGAGACGCACCTTGTAGGGACTGGACCCCTAATGGGAGGCGAGTCCCCATAATGTCACTGTGTAAACAAACTGATGTCCCCACACTGTGATAAATACAAGTAGATCACACATACTCTGCACCCATTTTTGGAAAACACAGATTTGTTAATCAAAAATAGCAGTTTATGGTTTTCTACCATCCATTTCTCCTGCCTCTGGTCTTAAATCATAGCCAACAGCAGATCATTTACAGAAAGCCTATTCCAAAATGCTGTAATTTAATCAATATTTTATTCATCAAGTAAGTAGTAAAAACTACAACCAGAATGCAAATCCAAGAGCTGTAACTATTTGGCATTGGGTATTTGAAAACTACAACAGTGTCTCTGTTTCTGCTGTGAGTTGGAATCATAACTCTGACTCTCATTATGTCTCCTCTGCTTTAACACTACGCCTCAGGCCCTCAGTTGTTATTTTAAATCTTTGCTAATTGTCTCACTTTGGCTTGGTTTCTTTCCATCACCTTATGAAATCCAGTTCATGCAATTCATGTGTAATGTGTACGTGTTGAGTTTTGCTGGCTGGTGATATGAATGTATTCAGGGCATGCTTGAGTAAATAGAGTGAAGTCACATGCAGGGATCGTTTCCACTTTCCTTTACATGAATAATATTATTGTAAACTATCTGTGACCTAACCTTTTCTGCTATAACTTTCCTGCTGAATAAAAACACATGTGGTGTGTTGGGTGAAGCTCGGGCGCCGGGCTGCTGATTGATGACATCACGGCTCCCCGGTGTGAAAGTGGCAGATTAGAGTAACTGTGGGTGCTCGTAAAGTTAAAGTTTGCGCTGTATCTTAGCTTCCAGTCAGGAAAACAATGCCAATACTTAGCCCAAAGGCGTTTATTTTTCATAACTGATAATTACAGGTTCGAGGCATTTACGTATTTATCTTCCACTGGTGTTTGTTTTTGCCAAGTCGCTCTTTAATTTGGACACTTGTCAGTGCTTGAATGGAAGTTGTTTTGCTTGGGTGTTTTCAGATGTTGTGTGTTCGGACAATGGATGAGTATGTGAATGGATTTGTACATGTTATGGCAAAAGGATGTGTTCTCTTCAAAAGCAGAGTATGTTGGGAAATGGGGGAAGAGTGCGTCTGTGTGTGAAGTGATGGTGGTCGTGGGTGAGGGCCTGATTTCAAGGTCGGACAGGAAATGCCTGCAGATGGAACAGTAATGTGGACACGCTGAGAACGGAATACAGGAAACAGCCTACACTGCAGCTGTGTGTGAGTATATGTGTGCTTGTGATTAGTAGCAGCAGTTTGCTATTATGCTGTATATTATATATTCAGCAGAGGCGATAGATGAATGCAGTAATAGGACGTATTGTTGCAGCCCACCAGGATGTTAGCATCACCCTGGTTCTCTTGCCAAAAATTCGCGTTGCATTTTGGATTTTAGCAAAAAATGTGCAAGACATATTTAGGAAACATGTTTTTTTTCAGTATAATAATCTTCTAGTTTGTTTGATCCTTGCATACACATGATGATGATGATCTTTACACCCACCATACACCCATGTCTGTTTTTATTTTCACATAATATAATATTAAATGTGACAGCAGAGATTCAAATTCTGGCACATGTTGACCCTGGAGGGTTTTCTGTTACTTCTGTTTCCTGCCCGCCTGTGTCTGTAATAGAGCCGATTCACACCCGGGTCACTAATGCAGGAAACCATACATCTACCAGCGGGACAAAGAGGAAACCCCACCCCCAGTTAAAGATATTCAGAGGGGGAAACAATGTTTAGAGGGAAAACACATTAGAGGTTCAAGGATGACATATCTTCATATACACTGGCTAATAAGCGTATGAAAACATCTAGTCCGTATGTGCTCCCATGAAAACTCACACCATGTCAGGTTTTCACTTCTTGGGTTGTCTGTTATCTCAACTGTTATAATATAATAAAAAAAAGGGTAAGATAAACTGTTGTTTAAAACTAAACTGAAACTTTTTCTTTTTTGCTACGCCTTTCACAAGTCTGCTTTTTTTTTATTTTATTTGTCCTCTTTTTGTATCGGAAAACTAATGGTTTCAATAATATTAGATTTTTTTATTTAAATAAATGTTTGATTTCTGGCTTGTTTGTTTTCAAAGGTACATGAAGATATACAAGCATTTTTAGGTTACAGACAAGGGAAAAGCAATTCTAAAATCATTCTGTAACTAAAATCTACTATCAGACAAAAGATAATAGCTTGCTCTGATGAAATTATATTTAGAAAATATATTTTTCTAATATACTCTAACTTCAATTTCACAGTTTAATGAGTGATTTTAGGGACACACACACAGACACACAAACCCTCCTTCACTCGGTCAGTGCTTTGATTGACAGGCAGACAGGTAAACCACAGGGCATTCCAAGGCTGCTCAGGTGTGTGTGTGTACGTGTGTGTCTGTGTGTATGTGTTGTAGCCTCATCACTATTCATCAGGCTCCGCTGTATTTGCGTCTCATCTGCATACGGGTCCAACAGGGAACAGATTAGCATTAGAGAGAGAGAGAAAGATGGAGGAGAGTAGAATCACTTTAATTTTTAACAAGATGATACGAAGGAGACACAAAGGCCCAAGTACTGCTGCTGACACAGCCAGGAGAGAGAGGCGTGTGTGTGTGGGGCTGTGTGTGGGGCTGTGTGTGTGTGTGTGTGTGTGTGTGTGTGTGTGTGTGTGTGTGTGTGTGTGTGTGTGTGTGTGTGTGT
>NW_011350556.1:150465-157681 GCF_000735185.1 Notothenia coriiceps
TTCTGTGTGGTAGTGTACTACGTATGAGAACGAACTAAATAAGAACTAGACGACGAGCGTAGTAACTTACGTATAGTCATACTATATACTAAGTATAGTGTGTGTGTGTGTGTGTGTGTGTGTGTGTGTGTGTGTGTGTGTGTGTGTGTGTTTGGATGGGGGTGTAAAGGCTATACTGAGAGGTATCAATCATAAGAGAATGAGGGTTGTGGAAATGGAAATAAACAAAGGGTTTGTGTTTTCCAAATGAAAATAACATTAAAGACCATCTTGTGGTAACGTTGCATATTGATCTCCCCTCCTCGCTCGTTCACTGTGTGTATTTGTAAAAAACTCTGCTGAATACAAACATCAATTGTTCATAAATAAATAAGTGGGATAAACAATGTACCAAAGTCACAATGGAGTCAATATCTCATTAGTGGACTCCACACAGACTGATACACACACAAGTCATTTCTAACACTTAACTCAAAACACAGTCACTCATCAGCTTTGTTCAACCCATGATTTTTATTCAACCTTTATATTTCTTTAACATGTTCTTGTGTGAGTAAGAAACATATATTTTTAAAAGATGCTTGTTAAACTGTAGATGTCTTAAATGTTTATACGGCTATGCCTGTATAATATATACTATTTGCTTATATGCTATGAGCAGACGTTATTCCAAGTCAACATATAAAAACACGAAGAGATAGTTTGTGTGAAAATATAGAAATTTGCCAGATTGCAATCATTATAAACACTTTCTCATGTCATTAATAATCTGTGCCACACTAAGTGTTTTAAGAGGGACCTTTTTCTCTACTTCAATGTTTGACAGCTTATAGTTACTTTGTGTGATATATATCAAACGTGTATATATACAACCCACTGAATGGCAACTAATGTACTTTTACATTTTAAACTGTATGTTGCTGGTTAAACTAATGTGATTGAGTATTGTTATACTGCTTTATTGCTAATTCTACTCTTGTGAAATCACTTGATATGTTTAGAAAATGTTAGGAAGTTCCTAACATTTGAGGAGGGGTCATTTTTTTCTGCCCACACAATTTAAACCCCAGTTACCTCCACTTCTAGGAACTTGCAGCCTCATGCATTCATCAACTTAGTAGAAACACAAACTTTGTGTCTGAGCTGTCACACCATCACACTTCTCTCTCCAGGTAACCCCCTTGGGTTTGTGTGATGTGCATGTTCATGTATCCATCACGGGAACATCAGGCCCATGGTGTGTTCACATCAGTGCCCTGAATATAATTAATACCCTTCTCAGTGTTTCTCCTCTGATTTGTATTTTTGACTCACTCCCTCCCTCCAGCCTTCCCTGTCACACCATCCCTGCCTCTCCCTTGTGATCCTCGCACACCTTGATCTGTAACTCCCTCACTGCTACCTTTATGCCACATTCAAACCTTTTATCTCTGTAATGTGGCTTTCCTTTTCCACTCTCTTTATATCATTTAACTCTCTCAGTTGCTTTTGGTGCTTTTATCTTTTTGCTCTCAGCTCACTTTGACAATCTTACCATATTGAGGTGAATGGTTTGCAAAATGGAGTTGGTTTGTGGTGAAATACAGTACAGCTCAGGTCTTGGACTGTAGAGAGTGCAGGCTTACCTTCTGTCGGAGACACACTGTCGGAAAAAAATCATTTTAGTTGTGCTGTTGTGATGTACAACAGTCCAGAATAGTGATACTGTTTACAAATGTTACAATATGACCAACAAGTCTCTGTGTTACTGCACATAGCACTCTTGAGTCACCAGGATCAGAGCATAGGATTCACATCATTATCAGATTCCCAACATTCACATCTCACATTCCCACAAACAACGATTTTGCTACTAATTTGTCACCCGTCAGTTTTGTTGCAGTAGAGACATTCAGCAAAAACATTTGTGTCATGGCAACATTTTGTGACATCACACATCATTTTAAAGATGTTATTTTCAATGAATGAGAATGTGCACACAATTAAAAAATAAGTCACTTATCCTCCCAGGACGTATAACTAAAATCTGCTGCTTTCCTAGTATTTAAGGAGCTTTATTACCAATTACAGCTAATTGTTTTGCTGTCTTTACTGTTTTGGTTGACTGAAAAGCGCTAACCACTGGCTTTACAGTCCCTGCTCTGCACCAAACAACACGCAGACACATTAAGCGTCTCTCTGGTAAACATAGCCATATCGAAGTACAATTTTACATTTCAGCAAAATGTTTTAAGCTGCCACATGAGTCGCCTAAACACAACAAAAAACTGTAATTGCAGGTTTACATTGTTTTATTTTAGAAACACAATTAATTGAATAGCTGTCGTTGATTCAAAGTCTCCAAGTCAGAATACTACATTACCAAGTGTTCAACATCATTTTCTCCGGGTTCCTTAAACTCCTCTCCTCACAAACCCATTCCCATGAAATATAATATTTTTGCCAGCATCAAAATGAGTTTGACTGTAGTTCAGCTCTAGAGTTAATTTTTAATGCAGCGACACCTTGACAGCTTTTCACGCCCCTCTTCATTACACTCTCAATCTTTTATCCACCTTTCACATATAACAGTCAATCCTCCCTCTGGGGCCCTTGATGATGATCAGGCCCCACTGTTCACCAATCGACCTCCTTTCTCTCTCTCTCTCTCTCTCTCTCTCTCTCTCTCTCTCTCTCTCTCTCTCTCTCCATCTCTTCTGGGCCCCTCGGCCGCTGTAGTGCCATTCCTAAAGTGTTGAGGCTCCCTGAGGACATGCACTGGATGGCCGTCCCTCAGGGGGCTGGCACTGCCACCACACACACACACACACACACACACACACACACACACACACACACACACACACACACACACACACACACACACACACACACACACACACACACACACACACACACACACACTATGAACCAACCCAGATAGCATAGAAGTGCAAAGCAGGATTAGCATATTAGCGTATTAGTATCCTGTCCGTCAATTGGCTCTGTCTGGTTTTCTTTCTCTCACATGCTGTCAGAATGGAGAGGAAGAGTTTCATGAAGAGGAGGGAAAGGAGGAGAAATTGAGGGAGATAAGGAGGAAAGTGAGGAGGAGGAGGAGGAGGAGGAGAAGAAGAAGTGGCGCTGTTCACTCCTCTCCAATAGACAGATGGTAGTCTGACTCCTGCTGAGTTGTCAACTGGCCAAGAAAGAAAGAGGGAGAGGAGGAGAGGTATTGAGACGAAGAGGGGGAGAGAGATGAACCTTTCCTCTACTTCTTCATCCTCCTCTCTCAACCTCTCACTCACTTTTGCTGCCAGCTTCAACTCTTCTCACCCATCTCTCTCCTTCTCCACGCTGTACTTCTCTGAGCCGGCCATCAATCTCTCCAATCACATCTCTGTTTTTGTTGCTCATCCGTCACAAGTTACTATTTTTCATCCGTACTTTATCTCCTTCTTCTCAATGCTTGCATCCAGCTCTTCCTTTCTATGAATCTTTCTCTCTTCCTCTTTATTGCTTCAGTGGGAAATTAGCTGCCTTGTTTGGATGCATTTAATAGAGAAAGTAAAAAGAAATTGAGAAATGCAGGGGTCATAGAGTACAAACCTTCATTAAACGTGGGGAAAGTCATTTACAATCTTTTTGTAGCTGCATTTCTTTGTAATGAGACAGAATAAAAATGCACATTTCCAGGGATGCAAACCTGAGTACTGTACCTACAGTAAGTACAATTTTGAGGTTTTTCCTTTTTATGCTACTTCATACTGATAAACTACTAACAAACCCCAATTTCTTTAAATAAAATGCGTAAAGTCAGTGGCTTTCAACCTTTTTGGCTAGTGAGCCTTTGGTCACGTTTAAAACTAGTTGTTAGCTGTTCCATCAAAGAAATGTTTCTAATTTAAACTTCTGATTATTTCATTTAAATAACTGTTTGATGCACAAAAAGATCTAAGAGGTATCAGAAATGGGGCGAAGTTCAGGCAGTCAACTCGAGCACTTATGCTGCATTCATACATAACGCCCCTTGCCACTCACAACCAACCAAACAGAGTCTCCTTAATATGCCGCTCTATTTAACCTGCCAGTTCTCTCTCCATGCATTGCTTGCTGCTGCTATTGCCGCAGCTACCTTTACGTCGCTGCTGCTTGCCTGCCCCACCACCACCCCAGCTTCCACCCTAGCTTCCACCTGTAGGCTCGGGGTTAGTCATTTGATCATCACTCATCGTGCTATGTATATCTAGAGAGTGATGATGCCCGAGCCTAATCGCCAAAATCAAATATATGCTGCTTTTAATAAACATGTTAAAGAAACACGTGAGTTGTCTGACTGAAATAGTTTTCTCTTGTACTGCATGAATCATCTCACGACCGCTCAGTTTTATCTTGTGACCCCAAGGAGGAAAACTCAAATACAGCGCAACGGTAAAAATACTGCCACATTGAAGCAGTCTGATAATATCACGGGCTTATTTATCAGTCATTGGGGCCATTTTATATAAAAATGAGTACATTTATACTGAAACATGTTGCGGGTAAGACTTCTTTACCTTTACTTTAAGTAAGAATCTTAATACAGGACGTTTATGTGTAACAGATTTATTTTACATTCATGTCTTGGTACTTTTTCTAAAGTCAAATATCTGAATAGCTCTTGCACTTCTGCAGGTCTCCCAGAGGTAAAAGTCATGTTGAATACATCTCTCCTGGATAAGCCCATTTAAATCATTCTTCCCAAAGTCTTTATCTGACAGCTGCTTTGTTTTAAGACATGTAGTGCCATGAACTGTCTGACACAACAGGGGGCAGTATGGTTCTGTCCCTCACCTCTTTAGGCTCACCAAAATACTCTTTAGTGTAATGGAAGACAACATTTGAAATACAATAAAGCAAGATACAATAGGGTTTGTGTGCCTTTTTAAATGTAACTGACTTGTACAGAGGCAGTCAATATAAAAAAAAAAACTTAAAAAAGGTGTAAGGATTAAGTTTTGAAATATGTAAAGAAACTTTACAGCTTGAACCCATTTTTGACACGGATAAAGAACGATGCTGCTCTCGATTTTGCCTGTTTTCCATCTTCTTTTCAACATGCTGAAAAATGCAACACTGCAGTTTGGCATTTGGTGCAAAGTCGAGGAAAAAGAAGTGAGCTTGTTATCAGAGACTCCACTGGAGCTCGTAGTTTTTTCACCCTTTTTTATTTCAGCTTTCTTCTGTACCAAAAAGGGCACGATTACTAAAGAATAACAAGGGGAAATTTGAGCCAACAGAAGATCAGTCTTTCTTATGATTCATTGTTTTTCCATTGCTTTTGTGTTTTGCAACTCAGGGGTCAGAATCTGTAAAGAAATCCTAAAATTATAGTTTTGAGTTTTGTGAAACATGCGCTACAGTGAATCAACCAAACTCATTTTTTGAAATCATATTTTTTCCCATCTGATTAATTTCATTCACCAAATGCTGTGGTAAATCCTATAATACAGTTTAATAATAATAATAATAATAATAATAATAATAATATATTACATTTATTATAGCTTAGTTGGTTTACTGAAAACTCACCAAGAAGATGTTTGCTGTGATACATTTCCAGAAAAATCCCTTGAAGTGCTAATTGGTCTTTAAATGTTAATGGACTTTAAACCAAACACAATCATTTATGTTTAGAAAAACATTTCTTTGTTGAGGTCAACTCTTCTGACTCATCAGAGTTGTCTGATATTTACTCTAAAAACGCATCGTATTAATGCCTCAGTCCCTTGAGAAAATGAATATGACAGTTTTTGATGCTAATATTACCCCATATGAACATACATCCTTGTTTCCGTCACACAGGTGTTTGTATTCATTAGCGCTTGCTGTTGGAGCTTCATCAGAACTAAAAAAGGCAGTTTGTTTTGTCGAAACACACAAGGTTTTGTAGCTCCCTGGCTGTGCGTTCGCTGTTTGTGTTAAAATGGTTTTGCGCATTTGTCAGCTCAGTATAGAACTGTAGCAGCATGTGTGTGTGTGTGTGTCAATGCACGCCTGTCTCTGCGTGTGTGAACACATTTTTTGTCTGTGTGATGTACTGATGAGAAACACTAAAATGACAGCCGAGAGCTGTGTAATGACAGTGTGAAAAGTGTCACTTTTCAAACAATTTTTTGTGGAGTGTGTGTCTCTGTGCTTTCTTCCATTTGCTTGTGTGTTTCTTTACACACGTGTTTATGCTGTTGTATGTGTGTATCAATGTGTGTGTGCTGTCATTTATTTGTCATCTGCCAAAGTAAGACAGAGTATCTTTCATCCTTTTCCTCTCATCTCATCTCTGATAGAGGACGTAGTTGTGTTTGCACACACGTGTACAGACAGACAAACAAACACACATACAGACGCTGGTTGTTTGTCTCAAATGAGCCCATAATTATACTGCTTGTTTATACTTGTCTCAGAACAGAATGCTACAAAGTGTTAAATCCTGTTTTGTTTTAGCAGAACAAAAATAGTTTGCTTTGTCTCTCTGTAATGATGCCTCACATCACTGTCACACATTACAGCATAACAGAGTTAATGTGGGTGTGTGTGTGTGTGACATGCGTGTTATTCTAACAGAGGTTTTCTCAATGTGTGTGTGTGTGTTACCAGGCAGCCGAGAGGTGTCGTGCTGAGGTGAAGTGAGGAAGTTGCTGTGGCACTAATCACTGTAGATACAGAAAGCTGTGGTTACTCACCTCACCCCCGAGTCTGTTAACATGTCAGAGGTGTTTCCAACTTTTTCCCACTTTGTTATTTCTCCTTATTTTGTCTATTTAACTTCCACACAACTCTGCTGTCAAAAGGTAGGAAAACGGAACTAACTGTCCAGCAATTTTCTGAAATAACAGATATTGTATCTCAGGGGATAGATAACTTTTCGCAAACACATCTTCACCTTGATTCCCATCTTTTAGAGAAATGTAATGTCTTCTCTTGTATGATCGTGTTTAAGCTTTAACTTTTTATTTCACATCTTAAATTTGGTTTCCAATCTGAACACTAGCTATTTAATCAAGCTGGACTTGAGTTAAAATGATTTCAATCACAGCATATGTTTTTGTCACTAGACAAAGTAAACACATGTGACTTACCTGCCTCCTTAACCCTTTTAATAGCTAGCCAGTATCACACACTACAACTTGTGCTACTGTGTTCCTAGTAAACTTAAAAACAACAAAACTGAACGACTACGACCAAAGGCAACACGAAG
>NW_011350556.1:158007-160895 GCF_000735185.1 Notothenia coriiceps
TTTCTGTTTGTTCAGCTACACCAGAGCGATGATATACATCCTCTTACAATCTGTGGTATTCAGGTGTGTGTGTGTGTGTGTGTGTGTGTGTGTGTGTGTGTGTGTGTGTGTGTGTGTGTGTGTGTGTGTGTGTGTGTGTGTGTGTGCATCAGGAGCTCTCTGTGGTCTTCTTGTGGTAGATTCCATCCACTCGCATACATATTCATAGAAGGAAATGGGAACGATGCCCAAAAATGGAAAGACGTGGCTTACATGAACAAGACCACGTCTGTCAGAGTTGTGAAGCCAAGAGCCTGCATGTTGGTATGCACACGTTGATGTACAAATAGAAGCAAGTAGTATTATCTTTAACTCTAATCATCGCTGTTACAAAACTTAAATCGATTTCAATCAGAGAGGGAAGCCGGCTGCACCGGGAGGAACGTGACCTTAGATCTTCACACTTTTCTTTCTTCCCTCTGCCTCGTTCTCTCTCTGTTTTCTACCCTCAGGCTACCTTCTGGCTGTCCCCCGAGGCATCATGGTTAAATGTGTATCTGCTGGGCAAGTTGTGGCTTGTTTGTGTGTGTGTGTTGTTTTTGTGAGGGAGTGTGCCTTGGTGCTAATGAGTGTGTTAACAATTGTGGAGAAGAAGGTGTGATGAGGATGAGTGAGAGTGATAGAGAGATTGATAGATAGAAAGATAGAAAGATAGATAGATAGATAGATAGACACATCCATCACTTAATTACATGTTGTGTTTTTGGAGAACAGATTCCTGATGCAACCATGTGTAACTGGTGCAATATCCCAACTGAGGGTAGGATACTGTGCAGAGGAGCCGCTCCCTTGTCAGTATTCAAGGGCAAATTTCCCTCGAGGGCCATCAGAATTCATTGTGGGACAACAGATGGGGGAGTATTACCTTCCCAAGTTTCTATGGGGGGTCAACCTTCCTCGTTTAATAAAGAATGCAAGAGAACATCATGTTTGGCTTCCA
The DNA here is from genome assembly GCF_000735185.1 of Notothenia coriiceps. Classification (NCBI taxonomy): domain Eukaryota; kingdom Metazoa; phylum Chordata; class Actinopteri; order Perciformes; family Nototheniidae; genus Notothenia; species Notothenia coriiceps. The sequence goes on from NW_011350556.1 coordinate 158,987, forward strand.
TGGGTCTCATCTTTAATTTAAGGGAGCCATGAAAGGTTAAAACATAATGTGCTTGATCATAATTCTAGATTGTTTTAGATTGGCTATTGGTTTGATCATATTATGATGATGTGATCATATTGATTTATTGTGTAAGATTTCAATCTGAATGATTCTGTTGTAGTCAAGCAACTTAATCAATTGAGATAATGGTTGATCTTTAATCAACCCACTTTACCTTATAACCAAATAACAGACAAATTATAAGCAACTAGCCATTTTTCCTCAGGAGATGGTGCAGACGAAGCTAAAACGAGACTGAAAATTGAACTTTCCTTTGCCGACTGGTGACTCTCAATACATAAATAAATACTGACGGATGTAACTAATGAACTGGATCAATGAATAAGTTACTGTTTTCCTTTAAAATATCATATTGTAGTTGCATTACATGTTAAACATTAAGTATTCCATAGTAATACTGCATATATTTGCTACACTCTGATATATTGATATTTGAAAACTATTGTGAACTGAATCTCAGACAAATCACCTTTATTCCTAACCGTTGTGACCATATGTACAATTTCTCTCTAATGATCTTGCAATAACAACATTAAAATGGAAAGGCTTCTACTTTCCACCAAACATCTACAATGATGGTCTCTCCTCTCCTCTCCTCTCCTCTCCTCTCCTCTCCTCTCCTCAAACGCACACCAACTGGGAATGTGTCGTCCCTCCCAGTTTCCCACCTTCTAGTCTTTTCATTGTTCAAATGACAATGAAAGCCTTGGACCTTGACCCCCCCCACTCACCCTCGTTCGGGGTCCAGAGCGATGGCTCGGGGTTGGTCCAGCTCCTGCCAGAATAAAACCTTCCTCAGCTTCCCGTCCAGCTCAGACACTTCGATCCTATTCGTCTCCGAGTCGGTCCAGTAGAGTTTCCTTCCTCTCCAATCGCAGGCGATGCCGTCGGGCGACACGAGTCCCGGCACCACCGTCTGCACCACGCTGGCTCCTGATTGGTTGAACACGGTGCGCTTGATGGCCTCCTCGCTCACGTCGCTCCAGTAAATGAGGCCCTGGTCGTAGATATAATCCACGGCCGCGGCGTCCTCCAGACCCCCGACCACCACCGAGGAGTTGTGCTTCTCGTGGGCGGCGTCCACCAGACGGAGGTCCCGCCGGTTCGCATACAGCAGCAGCGGCACGCCTGCAGGAGGAAGAGGAGGAGGAAGAGGAGGAGGAGGAGGAGTTATACATCACATGTCACTTGTTAGTCTCTTTTATCCAAAGCGACTTCCATACTCAATACTGAGGACAATCCCCACAGGAGCACTTTGGGCATGCTGACTGCAGTGGGGTTTGAACCTGTGACCCCCTGATCCCAACACCAACGCACTAACCCACTGCGCCACACGCATACTGGGGAAACAACGTGGATTCTGGGGAGAAATAATATGCTATTTTTACGGTGGAACTGGCACGAGAATAAAATGTTAAAACTGTGACAAAAACCCAACTGCTATACCTGTGAAAATACAACCTTGTAACAGTGGAACATACAGAAACTCAAGTGTGGAGAGAAATACAATTGATACTGTTATGTTGTGGGAAACACACTGCTATACCTGGGGGATGGGGGGGTGTGTTCAATTACAGGTGCATTCACACTGGGGAAGATATGTAAAAAACACCATTTATGCTGGAAAAATGCACCAAAATAGGATTTTGTTTACAGCGGAAACGGTACGAGAAAAATATGTTAAACTGTAGAAAACACATCTGCCTGTGTTTTAACTTTTTTGTTCCGTTTAGTTTTTTTATCAACATTTCTAGAGGCCTGTACTACGAAGCAGGATGTTCTCTTAGCGGCTAACTTCAGGGAGAACTCTGGGTTTCCGGTCCTACGAAGCTGGTTCTCTTTTTTA
>NW_011350556.1:160935-173719 GCF_000735185.1 Notothenia coriiceps
TCTGTCGATAGTTCCCGAAGCAGTTCAGTTTTTGGGCTGGGGGGTGTACTACGAAGCAGGATGTTCTCTTAACGGCTAACTTCAGGGAAAACTCTGGGTTTCCGGTCCTACGAAGCTGGTTCTCTTTTTAGCGGGCTAGATCTCCATGGTAACTGATGCTGAGCGGCTAAGCTGCCCCAGAGCAGGTTAGGTTGCAGGCTAAGAGCTCAACTCAGTGAAAGCACTGCCTGCTGACCAATCAGAGCTCAGNAACATACATTCCCACTTCACTCTGCACACCTATAGTGTACCCTATACGCTTGAATTCATTCTTTGAACTGTTGATGCCTATTCTATATAACTCCCTGACACACACACACACACACACACACACACACACACACACACACACACACACACACACACCTCTTTTGACTTGTGAAAGCTCCTCTCTTTTCTTAAAGATGAGAAATGAAAATGAGGCCCATGGGCTTTTCTTGCAAAAAATGCATCCCGACAATCTTTACAGCTTCAAACACTGACTGTGAGATCTCATGAGTCGTGTGTGAGTGTTTGTCTACATACATTAATGTATGCTATACAGAGGAGAGTGGTGGGGGGTACTAGAGATGCGAAAATTGATTTGGTTAAGAACTTAATTGCTTTTCACACGCCCCTGAAAAAGAATAAATCGTACGCTGTTTGATATGAAAGCTGAAATGTCAACATTTGTGAATGTTTATTATTGCCTCGGATAATCAGTGATTAAATCTTTGAAGATAAACTTCCTTTACACTCGCCAACAGACAACTCATCCTTTCACACCAAAGCACATTCATATCTAATCATCTTATCAAAGTGAGCAATTTCTTTTAAATAATGTGAGTGAGAGCAGGGAACTTAAATCTGCTCTATCAGTGCACTCTTTCTGTAGCTCAAATACATATATACACATGGTTGAATATACGTGGATTTAAAAAAAAAAGTTTGATGTCTTCATCTTCAATCTTAACATTTGGAAACAGCTCTTTGTCTCATTAAGTCTTTTTTTCAGTCCTTATATTCTTTATTGTAAGAAAGATGATATTATTTAAAACAAAGGCCTTTCATTTAAGAAATCTCAGATATTTTGCTATGTATAAGTACACATTTTAAACACTTATTATTTTTGAAACAAATACAGCGATGCTAGATTATTAGTTGTTCCTTGGACACATTTTGAGATGCCACTGACCTGCTGACAGATGAACTAACAGCTGTGGAAATGAAGTAATATGTGGAAATGTAAAACTGTCTTCCCTGAAAAGCCTTTTTGCTTGGTGAATAATCTTTGACTATGGTTTCATTTGCCTGTGGTAATCAAACCGTGGGGTATAACATTTACTCTAAGCCTGATATGATATTGATACGACTTAAAAACAACAACACTGTGCTGTTGTTTGGGTTACTGTCGGGGAGACGAGTGTTTGACCCCCGACAGAAGAACAGAGTCACAACAGGAAGCTCCGAAAAGCTTCATTACTGGGTCCAGTTACAATTAGTCCTCCGACAAGGACACACACACACACACATTCTCACACACACTCTCACACACTCTCACACACACACACCCCCCCCACACACCCCCCCACACACACACTCAGCTGGGTCATGTCTCTGATAGCGGAAGATTAGCTAACCAGGTGTATGTTATCATATGTGATTTTGTCCAGTGTCTCTCTCACATTAAAATAAAATAATGTTTTCATCACAACAGTTGCTGTGACCACCGTTTACTCAGTATCATCATCATCACCACATACACAGATAGCCTTGACTTATCATCACTCCCCTCTTTCCCTACACCCCCCCCAAAGATGACCTCTGAAGTCTGCAGAGTGTGTGTTTGTGTGTGTTTGTGTGCACCACATGTGTCTCCTGCTACTGACAAACTAGAGACAAGTGATGACTGAGATTATGCAGGGCTGTGGCTGCTGGACAGAAGCCCCCCACCAGACTCTAGTCCAATAATTCTTATTTATTGTCACATGTGTCAAACTCCAACCATCTGCCAGCACAGAAGGCTGTAACATTCTATAAAACATTTTTACAAATACTTTTAAACCCCCAAGAAGCCATATATTTTTTCCCCTGCTGCTCTCTCGCTCTCCGCCAACCTGTTTGACTCCCCTCCTCGTTCTCCCTGCATGCTTTATGTGTTCCTCACCCCCCTGGCTTTGCTCTGTCCCCCTCCGTCTCGCTGTTGATTGAAGGAGAGCTGACAGAGCTAACCAGAGTTTTACTGCCTCTTTCCTTCTCGCCCACCTTCGTACTTCCCCTACGTCCCCTCCAAAGTCTTCCAGAGAAAACAGAACCTGATGGAGTTTACGACCTGATTACTGCCTGACACACTGCTGGCTTCTCCCCCACAGCGCCACAAACACACACACTTACACAGCGGCTCAGCAGTGGGCGCTGGTATGTGGGAGAGACTCACAGGTTTACTTGTCAGCTCACATTAGTAACACACAAACCGAATGCTCACACCGCGGAGAGAAAGCTTACTTTTCAGCAGCGGCGAGGCTATTTGTGGCCGAGGAGTGAGCCTGTATATAAATGTTAGTCCATTAACCAGACATATCTTTCTGGAAAATAAACTTAGACATGACTGTGTCTGTTAATCCACAAAAACAACAACAGCAGCTATTGAAATGATACTGGGACCAGCTAGTTGCAAAAATAGTGTATGAATGAGGTGATAAACCATTAAAGCCACTTTCCTGCGTTCCTGGCAGGCTGAACAGCATTACACAAGTTCTCAACATACCATCAGAGACTGCACACCTGCCTCTGTGAGCAGCTAACTGTCGCCCTGGGAAACAAGCCCCTCCCACAGGGGGAATAAGTCGTTTCCATTTAGGAGCCAAGAGACAAAAATAACATCAAGACGTATTTGAGTTTGCATATGGCTGTCTTCTGCTACTTTGTTAAGTAAATCTTTCTAAATTATGTACTGTATGTGTCTCATGATTTTTTCTTCCATATAAAGATTAATTGTTCATATTGAATTTCACTCTTTAAAAAAAAATCAACCAACAATGTAACTACTAGTAGTCCAACCAGNAGCCGTTTGGGTTCAGGTGTTCAGTTTAACCTGTCGTTGATTAACCAGACTGCAGCTGCTGATTAGAACACACACACACACACACACACACACACACACACACACACACACACACACACACACACAGATGCACACTCACGCACACACTAGCTTGTCCTGGGTGGCCACAAATGAGCGGCTGCAGCTGCCCCTTTGCGTTGCCCAGGACCTGATCTTAGCCCCCAGCCGCTCTCCAAGTTCAACAGTATGACTTACCAATCATTCCCTCCAGGCCACAGACTGATGAACACTTTATGGAAACCATTAGACCACAGTGTTTAAGCATCTGTTTGTCTGTGAGGATGTGGTATGTTTGCTCAGAAGAAAAAAGGTCAAAGGATTAAGAGTGTCAGTCTGACACCAGTTTGTTTTATGCAGCAGCGATTCTGAATCTTTTTCATCCTCTTCTTTTGTTTGTGAACTCAGTGAGCTTTGGTTTTCAACTTTGAACAGAAGAGGGGGGGATCTGAGAGAATAACACTGGTGGTATTTAAAAAGTTCCCACTGAGTTGCAATAGTTTGATGTAGATTATTACTCTGTCCTATTGTTATCTAAATGCTACTTAAAAACAATATAATTAGCTAAAATGGACTTTCCGCCATTCGTTTGGTGGAATCATCCAGGTGTACATGTGAAACTTAATTTAAGTTGAGTTTAATGCAAAAAGTCCACAGATCGTGTCAGATCTTTCAAATGAATAGAGTTTTCTGGAGAAGTTGGCCATTTAAAAGGATTTTGTGATGAAGACTTAGGACTACCATCTTCATTTTCATAATCAAAGCACTCTTGGATAAATATTGGAACACCAAAAGCAAATTAAAACTCATCTACTTCTACCAGTAATACTACTTAGTAAATACATTGTAAGACTCTCTGACATGGGCCTTGATAAATAATAGACTTTCAGTTCAGTGAGAATGAATCAGAAAACACAAACGCCCCCTCCTGTGCTCCATTAAGAGGTTATTGTCACTCATTACAGGCTTCATAATAAGTGCAGGAGAGGCCCTCGAGATAAGACCATGTCCTGTAACCCCCGAGACCAAACCTGGCAACCCAGATCGTTATCATACCTGACCTCTCCGCCCAGATAAATATCACAGCCATTACACACAACTGCTGCTCAATTAGAGCACGGACTGCTGGCACTGCACACACAAAGTATGTCAGTGTGTTTATTTCTCTCTGTTAACACACACAAACATGCACACAATGTAGTCAACCCGCTGTTGTTGTAACGCAAGTACTCACTGCAGTAATTTACAGTGTTAGCTTAACCTCCACTAAACTAACAACTACAACCCAGTGAAATGGCTTTAGTCAGGTGTACTGTAATCATGTGTGTGTGTGTGTGTGTGTGTGTGTGTGTGTGTGTGTGTGTGTGTGTGTGTGTGTGTGTGTGTGTGTGTGTGTGTGTGTGTGTATTGGTCGGANCGTTTGCTTTTAAACTTTTTATGTGTCAGAAATACTATTTATTGGCTTCGGGGTACGTTCAGTAGATCTACTTAACATTTACATAATACAATAAACAAAAAGAGAGAATAGTACTCTAGGCTAATTAGCATTGAACGAAAACATCCAATATGCCTTTTATATCATGTTAAGGGAATCTAAACCGTGCAAAATGGTGGAGGTAGAAGTGTTTTGTTTGATGTCAATTGCTTTGAACTAACATATTTATTGAACACATTTGATAAACAGCACAGAAAAACAGAAAAATACAATTTATGACCCAAAAGATTATTGATACATTTCTTTATCTTGTATTCTGCATCACACAACGCAGAAATTACAAGTAAATGGGGGTGGATCCAGGTTAACAATGTGTATTTCAACTGTGTAACTGTACTTGGAGAAGAACATGTGCGGGGAATAATCGTTGAAGGGAAGCAGCTGTGTGGAGTCAGTTTGGGCGTAAAAGTAGTCATTAACTGTTGCAGAAGTCATGAAAGAAACAAACAGAAATTTTGCGGATGGATAAATGAATGACGGGCAGAATTTGTGAATGTAAAAACATTTCTTTCTTGTGAATTAAAAGATATTTGAATATATTCAGTTCTCTAAAAGCAAGAAAGGATACATCTTCAGTCACAATTAGCACAAATTATATTACTTTATTTTGAGATAAAAAAGGTTGGGAACACAATGTAATCAAGGTGTGAAAAATGTTATTTTCTGGCTTGAATCTTGCCTTTGGAGGTGTTCAAAAAAACCCATCAAGAGATTCTAGTGGCCGTCCCAAAAGGGAATAAATGATGTTGGAACTCTTTCCGTTGCCAGGCAGCATTGTTTACGTGGATATTATTTGACTCGATGATGTCACTTAAGTCGTTGGAAATTCCCAGCTGGCACATCGGAATCACAACCTCCTGGAATAATCCGGGGGGAAACACAGCAGCCTGAAACCTTTTTTTTCCACATACAACAGCCAACAGTTCAGAGATATCAGGAAACCAATGTAAGGTCAGTAACACAAAATGCAAAAAAAAATACACTTCAACAGTGTTGGAGGGAAGTGATCGACATGTAAGTACATTAAACATATTTTACAGTAGCTTGATGGTGGTTCAAGTAAAATATTTTTAAAGTGAGGTATTTTGTTGTTTTGGTTTATGTATCACCTGAAAACAAGTGAGCACCTTTTGACATGGTATATGGCTTTTGATATATACCTTTCTTATAATTTCGTATCAAGTATACATTAAGAATAAAATATCCTTTTATACAAAGAAGTTTGAACTAATTCTGAGAAATATACAGTTCTACGTACATTTTTAAACTGCAAAAGTTAAAACATGTAAGATGCTGCATTTTGATCACAAGTGTAAGTGATAAATACATATTATAAGTGCATTAATACTCCATATGCCACAGAGTTGACATATCAGTTAATAAAACTAAACTTTCCAAATAACAATCTTGAATATCCACTTTGATAATCAACATGGAGAAATTCATAAACTTTCCAGCAGCAGTTCAGCTCAACGGCCGAGGTTTGCTGAATGTCATCAGGTTTTCAGCAGAGATGATTGGCCAGCTGTCAGCAGCAGTCTGTCCGGCTCCTCTCTCTGCACCGAGCTCCCATGAGCACCTTTTGCTGTCATCAGCAGGTGTTTAATGGCACCTGTGGCCTGTTGATGATCTAGACATCAGAAGCAGACATATGCCATAAACAAAACATATTCACAAGCAGCGTTCATCACTTTCATCACCCTTCTTCTCTTTTATAATACACAACACACATGTTTCATAAAAAAATCACAGACTGCTTCAACTAGAGACCATCTTGCAATACGATGACAGAGCAGAGAGCTGGTGGCTAGCAACCTTTGAGCATACCCACCTGTCACTCTGAGCAGCCGTTGTAAGCATTGTAAGATAATTGGAAAATGCTTTAAGATCAAAATATAAATAAAAATACATTCTAATAAACTATAAATGGATTCAGAGGAAACATTGAAGTGTTAAAGACAGAAACAAAGGAATTCACATACACGTTATGTGCAGATATGGACAAACACACACGTAAACACACACACACACCTTGTCGGTGGTGGATTAGTGTGCATCATGATGCTGAGCCACAGTGGGTCTCTGTGCCTGACAGTAATGTAATAAAACTACCGGCTCACTCCCACACAGACCTGCCTGTGCAGCAAAGCACTCTGGGTATAGTCACCACAGCGTCCCTCGAGACGCAACGTGAAACCGCTGAAAACGGTCTTCTCTGCCTGCCTACACACACACACACACACACACACACACACACACACACACACACACACACACACACACACACACACACACACACACACACATTGACTAACATGCATTGCCTGGAGACTTATCATAACCTTATACATAACCAACACATGCCTAACCCTAACCCTAACCCTAAACCTAACCAAGTCTTGACCCTAAAATGAATGATTCCCCTCAGGGGGACCTCCATTTTGTCCCCATAAGGGAGGCAAGTCCCCACACGTGACTGTCTAAACAGATTTAGGTCCCCACAAGTATAGTAATGCTATGCCACACACACACACACACACACACACACACACACACACACACACACACACACACACACACACACACACACACACACACACAGCACTTGCTAACACAGAGAAAAAGAGAGAGAGAGGAGGCCTTTATGAATAAACAGATGAGAGTCCATTAGTTGTAATGTTATTATCCAGCTGTCTGAACTGTGACCTCGCTGAGGGTGTGTGTTTATGTACGCAACACAGACAGTGACTGATTGGAAGTTGATAAGCCTATTTTGGTAGCCAAGAATTTTTTCGAAGGGAATCTTTTCCAAAAGCAACACATAAGCCCTTTAACCTTTAACCATCTCACTCTCACCATGCAGTAACCATCTCACTCCACCTGTTTCATGGCTATGTTTTCCTTATACAGTGCTATGACATGTGCAAATTAACAAGCGATCAGTTATATTTTCAATAAATTGTTGCACATTTTTAAGCTAATTTCTGAAATGTAACCCAAAGGAAATGTAAATCACAGTTTTTTTTAATGAACTACAATCTATAATAAAAGAATCAATGAAAGAGACATTACAAGATCATATTTTAAATCTTTTATTCTGATACAAAATTAAACTTCTCTATGAGGTGGAATTGATTTCTCTCCTTTTTGATCATATTTTCTTTTCAGTCCAACTCAGTATGTGGGCAGAAGTTAATGTAGACCCCACTGGAGAGTGAGGGGAAGCCTGCTGTGTACTGTTGGTTTTAGCTGTCTGTCTTTTCTCTCTTTCTTTTTTATTTATTTTTGAGTTTATTCATAGTTAATTTAAATTCTATTTCCTTTGTATTTTTTCATAAACACCACCTATGTTGAACAGACTGCTTCACATTCGCTGATTTGCTTCTCAAGCTGAAAACTATACCATCTAATCTCATGTCTCTTTGAAATAAAACACTCCATGTGTAACAACAAATATCCTTTAGAATCATTTTATAGTAAAGAACTATAGGTTAACACAATCCTGAGTGTTTACAGTCAACAAGCTGCATGGGAACCTCCATCATACTCGCTCTCAGTGTTACTCCCTCGAGTGGAGGGGCGGTCGTGTGTTGTTTCTGATGATAATTAAGTCGATGAACATGAAAATGAAGATCCTTTGCTCTGACTTAGAGGTGTAGATGCTGACGTTGTGTGTGTTTGTGTGTGTGTGTAACAAAAAAAGAAAAGAGAACGGGTGTGTGTGTCTATGTGGTGCTGAGAAGAGAACTAAAGAGCCATTTATAGCTGTCACACACTGACAACCATTACCCATGCATTTACAGTGCTCTCAGCACATACTGTCAGGAAGAAAATGCACACACACACACACACACACACACACACACACACACACACACACACACACACACACACACACACACACACACACACACACACACACACACACACACACACCCCTCTACCTGACAGAGCCTAATTATCGACACCTCTCCCTGTTGGATGAAACAAAAAACTGCTCTATTTTCAGACTGATGGAGTCTGATGTGTCTCTGTCGTTTTCTTCTTCTTCTCCCCCCTCTCGGCGTCTTTTGTCGTATCTGCGCGCCGCCTCGTCTGCCGCCCACCCCCTTATCCAACGTTTGATTTTCGACTCGTTAAATAAGACTCAAATTAAAACAGACAATGAGGAAAGTTTCCCCCTCACAGCCACTTTCATTTGTTGTGATTGTTATTCAGAGTCACGGATGGCAGTGTGCCGGTGTGTGTGTGTGTGTGTGTGTGTGTGTGTGTGTGTGTGTGTGTGTGTGTGTGTGTGTGTGTGTGTGTGTGTGTGTGTGTGCTTGTGTGTTTGTCTTCAGAGTGGAAATGGCAGCAAGTGCCATCTTGTCTTTGAGGCCTGCTTCATTAGTTGTCAAACAGAACAGCCCACTATCATGTGTGTTTCAGTGTGTGTGTGTGTGTGTGTGTGTGTGTGTGTGTGTGTGTGTGTGTGTGTGTGTGTGTGTGTGTGTGTGTGTGTGTGTGTGTGTGTGTGGTGCGTGGGTGTGGTGGGGCTTTGGGATCAAGTGGTGCCTCTTTAGCTCTGCAAAATATGTTTTATGGGAGGTCACTTCAACGTATCGAAGCACTGATTCATTATTTGTCCCTCTGCCCTGATGCAACCGACACTACAATAATGACATATTGTGTGTGTATGCGTGTGTGTACATGTGTGTACATGTGTGTATTACTGTGAAAAATATCAGTATATTCCTCCAGGACATAACTGTGCTGTGTGTGCAGTTTTGAATGAAAGACGAATCATTGCATAAACTGATCTAACCAACCGTATAACCAGCACACACAACCGGTAATGTTTACCACAGCTGTACTGTGTGTGTGTGTGTGTGTGTGTGTGTGTGTGTGTGTGTGTGTGTGTGTGTGTGTGTGTGTGTGTGTGTGTGTGTGTGTGTGTTAATGTGGCTGTTGGCACTCTCTGGTGAGTTGATCACATTTCAGAACATTCCTGAGCCATGTAAACATTTATACACAAGCAAAGAAAATCGCTCACACACATTCTTCAAAACACTCGGAATACTTTGTAAATAAACCATTCAGTGCAAAGACTCAAGCGTTCACAGATTGAGAGGAAATCTCTATACAGTACGTCAAATCTGTATGATGAAGAGGAAGGGATGGGACAAAAAAGAGGAAGGGATCAGAGCCCTCACTCTGTTTTTTTAAAATAATATTTTTGACATTCCAGTCCCTGAGTGGCACATACTTCCTGGTTCTTCATTCCAGGTGACTCATAAAATGTCTTCAAAATGTAAAGCTAGTTTAAAGTTTGTGTGGGACAACTTCAATTCTTACTTATGTTTATGAGTTAGAGACACAAAGCCTAAAAACAAATAACCTTAGGTCAGAAGTTGGCATGTAGCCAGAATGAACATGTCACACTGACCAATCTTAATATCCATCCTATCCTTTATAGGCCCTGAGTCTTCTTGGGAGACTTTATCGACGTCACTCACATGCTGAGCATAAATGTGGAGTGTATCAGACTGGACCAGGACAGAGCTTTGTTACAGCACATGTTAACCTGACTACAGGTCCATTTCATCTTACAAGTTAGTAGTTTATCTTACAACTTTGACTTTTTATAGCCCAAAAAACATATTAAAAAAAATCATTTTTCGGTGCCTTACCAACTCTCGCTAACTGTGAAATAAGACAACCCAGTTTTTCGAAGGCTCGCTCGGTCAGAAAACAATGGATCAGAAAGCCATTCAGATTTGGCCTTTATACCTTTCATATGTCACCAATAAAAAACACCTGCACCGGAGTATCTCCACCCACAGCTTAAGAAATACCTTTGCAAAGGTGCTCCGTATTATTGACTTTCCAAAGACAGATATATTTAGACAGATAGAACTGTATGAGATTTAGCGTTAAAGCATGAAAACATGCTCTATTAGGAATAGCTATAGGGAAGAGTTATAGTGAAGAAAATGTAATTAACATTGCGGTGCATGAACTTATACCTCAACTACTAATGATGTAGCTTTCACAGTTTTTAACAGGATATCAAAATAACTACGAGGCACTTGTTCTGTACTGTTTCCAACTTGGAATATATTTTAACAACATCCCCAGGATGACTTAGCTGAATAAGCCTTTTGTCTTCCATAACATAGATCTTTATATTTCCTCAGCACATTTTTTTAACATTCCTAATTAAATGCACTTTCCCAGTGAGACTTTTCTTCGACCCATATGAGGTACTGAATTTTGATGCTCTTCTACAATGACTTAAACATTTGGCTCCTTGAGTCAGTGCTTCTTTCAAATGTAACTGTTAAACTGTTTAACCGTTTAACTCCAACAAAGTAACCATAAACTGACCCTCGACAGAGTGTAAGGTGTTCGCTGACATTCTGTTACATCACTCTTCAAAATAACTTAGAAGGCTAGAAACTGGTTCTCAAAAGGATAGAAGAACAACACACACACACACACACACACACACACACACACACACACACACACACACACACACACACACCCTGGCCTGTCTGACTCTGTTCCATTCATCACCTCTCCTCTCTGGTCCCACGCTGCTCAGCTGAAGTAAATAAATAAACAGAGAGAGTGAGGATGTGAGTCGAAGAGGAGTATGATGGGAGGCTTTTGGGGGAGGTGTTTGGTCAATCATTCACCAGTTCATGTATCTGACTGCCCTTCCTCTTTATCTCACTCTGCAGGGCACTGAGAAATGTGTTTCTTCTTCTCTCTGGCTCTGCTTCTCTGTCAATGCTCACATCCCCATCCTTCTCTCTGTCTCCCTCTGCTTCTCCCTCCTGAGGATGGATGAAGGTGAGCGTGCAGCCAGCACCTCTGAGCATCGATCACTGCAGCATTGGCAGGGCTGACCGGTGGGCAGATCTGTGAGTGATTCACTGCGAGGCTTCACTCTGAATTCACCCAGGAGGACAGATCTCAGACCAGCGAGGACGAGGCAGGTAGCTGGCTCGATATCTCAGAAAGTTTTTGGCTTATCTTCATAAGAAACTGGACCTGACTGATACTGTACTGCATCAGACAATACATGCATTTAGTAAACTTTAAGTTTGGTCTTGGTCTTGAGGTATCTTCTCTGTGACAGCAGTACTCGGAACTGTGGCCACCTTGACTTATTTAAAGCTGCCATTATGTGTTAAATGTTATTATGAGAGCCTTAACATTCAGAACAAAAATAGTGGAAATGTGTGTTATTTGTCATTCCTTTTATGTACAGCAAATCGACAGTTGTTGTTCCATGTGAAAGTAATAATAAAGTTCAACTTTTAGTACCACATAGTACACTTTGTCTTACTAACAATGTGTCATTATACAACTTGTTGTGTAATATCTTTCCAAGTTCTTCCTAATTTTCCACCATGACTTCCTCCCTTTAGAGACTTCATTCCTCTTCATACTTCATAGCTCACAATAACCTGGACTACGTCTGAATTTATTTTGAGGTATATACAGTATATATATAAATTACTGACCATTCCTTTCAATAGCTATGAACCGTTCATAAGAACAGCCTGAACCCTCTGCTTTTGCTCTGCAAGGCAAATTGTTCATGGAAGCACAAAGAGGCAATTTGATACTAAAAAAGGCTATAACCTCTGATGAAAGCCACTTGTTTAGTCTAACTTAAACCACTGAAGCCTCATGTATGCTTCAGCTCAACTTCACAATGCATTGTTGCACAGAACGGGGACTGTGGATTTTGTCCCCCATCAGTAACATTTAGATGGCTTTACAAAGTGATTTTATATCCTTCAGCAACATTCCTGTACAGTATGTCAGTATTCTTTTAAGACAGACTTGGAAAAGCTTATATTTGTTTAATTAAAACACATGCAGGGTATTCAATTAAGGCTTGTTGGAAGTCATCGAAGGTCAATTGTTATAATGGCCATTCTTTCAAAAGGTTTTATTATGATCTCAGCTCTGTGTGGGATAGGATTTGGCCTCATATTCTCATCAAGAAGTTACAAAATATGTTTATATTGTATGTTTTCTTGTTATAATGTACCACTTCTTCTTTAGATACGCACTTAAACCGAGCAGCATGTATTACATGGCTCATTTCAGCCTGTTTACAGGTAAACAACACAGAGGGAGGTCTGTGTAGC